>NW_024582542.1:44338-144862 GCF_018398535.1 Haplochromis burtoni
TATTATTTAATTATCGCAGAGAATAATGTCTATGGAAAGTAAAATTTTATGGTGCAATTGATGATTTTGATTGGTAATACCCCAAAATAATACAGAGAAACCTCAGATATTCAGAAGACACCCTATGAGCAAGCACCTGGCGACATCTATGCAACACACTTTCAACTGAAATCAAATGAAATACACATATTAAATATTTCACAGTAAAGGTCAAGGATTGGTTAAAGGTAAATCAGAAGTGTAGTCATTTCTATTAACTATATTATAATTTTTACAAGTACCCTTTTTTAATTTCATTTTTTTGTAGTTTTATAATCATACATACAATCATAGTGTACGCTATAATCAGATAAATGAACTGAAAAAAAATATTTAAATTAAACTGCTATTTTTGTTTTTGTACAGTAATGAATACAGACTCAATCACCACCTCCATTCACTTCCGAATTAAGTTTAATCTGTGAGCCAGAAAAGCACCCATATCACTGAATCGGTGAAGGATGTAGACGTTTCCATTTTATTTTGAAAGTCTCCTTTACCCGGATATAAGGATTTAATTTCCGGATCACCCACCACATGTAACAGATACGTTGCTAACGCTGAAATATGTGTCTCTTATGAGATGTGAAGTGTGAGCAGCGGCTAATTGGACATTAGATGTGTGACAGCAGGGAAATCGTCCGACTCTTAAATGCACCGACAGCCGTCTGTATTTGTAGACGCTGCTTTTAGCAAGGTTCGCTAAAGTTAGCTTTCATTGGGAATTTAACACAGTGAGCCCAGTTCACATGTACTATTCAAACCACCGTATGCACTCATCTTTTCACTGCGGTATGCGGCCACTTAGGACCGTACACTTAGCGAATATTTTAAATCTACAGGGTTTAAAGCTTGTTGTTTGCTAATGAAACTTTCTCTGAAGCGGGTTCTTCATCATGTTTACTCGGTGTGTAAGAAACATCCTGTCTAGAAGTGCATTCACTGTGACGCTGAAGCAGCACAGCTGGAGACGCTGCAGCACATCCCAGACTGAGACTGTGGACCAGGTCACTACGTTATTGCAGCTCTGCGTGGACAGGTTCTTCGTTTCTCCTGGTCACGCTAACGTGGAGCTGTTTCAGCGCGGGCTGTGCTGCAGCTATGGACCTCTGGGCATGGAGCTCAGGAGAAACCTGCTGGACCAGTGGTGGCATTCAGTGACTAGGTCCGGAGCTCAGGTTTTTGGGATTAACACCCTGAGCAGCAGTAGCAGCAGCAGCAGGGAAGCACCTACAGGTGGACAGGGCCAGCTGAGGATTGTTGAATGTGAACAGCTGAAACAGAGACTTGGGCAGAAGCAGCTAAGCAAGGGGCGGCTCGCTGAGGAGGTGCACATGCTCCTGCAGAGGTCCCCAAGTATGAGAACAAACTTACTTACAGGTAAGTTGCCTCACACACCTGTAATAAATAATGATGATAATAGAGCATAACATACACGTTTTTATTTCTATACTGAGAGCTAGCATTAAACATGCACAGTAAAGTAATGACACCACAGATGATTTATAAGCTACAAGCAAAGTCACCGTGTATACCAACTGTTTCACGTTATTGCTTTTATGATCTTCCATGTATTTCTTTTAATGGTTTATGAATACTTTTGATACTTGTTTGTCCAGTTTGATGCCAACACTGTGGTACTTTTGTTTGAGTAAGGTGAATGGAAACGAGCTGTTCTTGGAATATTATTTTCACACTGTAGTAAACTCAGTAAGCAAGAAAGATGATGGCAAGAGCTGAAATACCATGTTAAGGATACTGCCAGGACTTCAGTGTTGTGTGAAAGTGCTCATCAGCTTCAGAAACTCAGCTAGTAACATTTCTGTTTAACATGTCTGTCTTTTACATTGTTGTAAAACTAAAAAATAATTTATTTTTTTTTTTTTCAAATTAGTCTTGATGGTTCACGCGTGTTGTTTTGTTTCCAGGTGCCTTGGAGCAGTTTGTCCCCTCGTTAGAGCTGGTGAACAGGAAGCTGCCGTTTGGTCTGGCTGAGACGGGTCTGTGCTTCCAGCCTGCAGAAGGCTCTGGTTGGTGAGGCTTCGTCTGTTGTTTCTTACCTGTGTGAGTGTCTGTGTGGATACACTTATGAAAAATAAAAATTCAAACAAACTTCACTGGGATTTTGTTTCTTTATATTGTTTATCTGAGCTAGACTTTTAATATTAATACAGTATTTCATGAGTTCACATTAACCTTTTTCAGACCTTATGAGGTAAGTATGTCATATTAACACACTGTATATTCTATTTTCTGTCAGCTCAGCTGAGGTCACACAAACATCTCTAGTGTGGTTTTGCTCTCCTCGCACATCGTCCCAGTGGCTGGACCACTGGACACGACAGAGGCTGAAGTGGTGGAGAAAAGTGAGTCTTTGAGGAGGGAAACATCTCAGACAAATTTAAAACGGTGTGATGCACCAGTGCATAAATGTATTTTCCTGTAAGAACACTTTCCCAGCCTTATAAACTACAAACATTAATAACTCAGCTTTTCTCTTTGTTTCGTCCTGTTTATCCAGTTTGCCCTCTCCCCGTCCGACTTCAGCAGCAATGAAGTCCAGCAGGAGGAGCTCGAACAGGCGGCATCTCGCGGTGTGAGGATCATCTACAACTTCCCGTGGGGTCAGGAGGTCCTGGAGACACTGTGGAGTCGAGGAGATGCCGAGCTGCTGCACATACACAAAGGAGACCGGTCCAAACTGCAGGTCCGTCTGCTTCTTTTAGAGTGTGCTTTAAGTCGGGATCGAGATTCAGTCATGTTCCTAAGCTGCTATTGCAGAGGCTCTGGTTCTCTGACAATGTCTTAAAACAGGAAGTCAAATTGATATCAAAAATTCCCTTAGCTCCCAGCTGATAGAGGCTTTCAGAAATCTCAGTTGAACTAAACGGCTTTAGGAAGAAGAAGCACCAGGTCTCATAAGAAACACGGGCAGCTGCTCGTCTGTTGCTGCTTTTCTTCAGTTTAATCACACGCAGTGTCATCTCTCTTACCTGACCTCTTTCAGCATCAAGATGGACGAAGGTCTATTCCTCATGTCGTCTCCGTTACCGCAAACATGGACCGTGGTGCGATGGCGTTTCTGTCCAACTCACTCCAGCAGCTGAAGAGAGAAGAGAGCAAGAAAAAGCTGCACCAGAGAAAGGTGATTGTGCTTAACAGCTCGCTGCACGTGCAGAAAAACTGTCAGTGGGTTTCCTATTTGTGGTGTGACTTTTATTTATGAGATTTGTTGCACTGTTGATTTCAGGTGCTGAAGCTGCATCCAGTGTTGGTTCCCATTAAAGTGGCTTTAAATATTGGTAGAGGAGCCACTGTGGAGCTGAGACAGGTAATGATAACATGAAGTACATGTTGCATGCTTTTTCTTTGTGGAGTTTTTCTGTGCAAATACACATTTTTCACCGTAAAAGGATCTGATTGAATGTGTTCCTTCTGTGGACTTGCATCAAATTGCATTAAAAGTGTTTTAAATATATTTCTTCAGATTTGTGAAGGCCTTCTGCAGGAGTTCCTGGAAGCAAAGATCTCTGTGTGGCCTGGATATCTTGAAACTCTGCCAACATCAATGGAGCAGCTGAATGCCAAGTAAATGCCGTTAAATCAGCACATAATGCAAATTGAATTACGTTACCTTTCTTTAAACTCGTGCCTGTGTGTTTCTGTGTGGATGTAATGCAGATACGATGAGATGGGCGTTCTTTTCACCATCATCATCGGTGAGAACACGTTGGAAAGTGGCCTTCTTCAGGTCCGCAGCAGAGACACAACCATCAAAGAGACCATGCACATCTCGGAGATCAAAAACTTTCTATTCAGATACATTTCTGCAGCTGACAACATCTGAATGCCTCTGCTGTTTTTTAGAACACCTGCCTGAGTTTGCATTCCTTTTAAAGACAAAATTATGGTCAGGGATATGCTTGTGAAACATATTTCCTCAGAGCGGTCCAAAAATAAGAGACTTTTTGGGATAGAGGTGCACATGAACCCACTGTGTGTATACATGTACCCCAAGAGTTTGTATTCTTAACTTTGCTAACTCAGCTCTTACTGATCCTACAGTCTCTTCGCAGTACATTCAAGGCACTGACATGGTTATATCAGGTTTATTTATCTGTGCGTAATTGGTGGCTACATAGTGGTCATGGAGGAGGAAGCTTTTGGATTTGTCTCTACATTTCTATTAAAAGATATGGAATCCCTCTTTAATATTTATATTGTATTGTTTTTTTCTGGTTGTTGATGGCAATTTTGATTCTTGTTTCCTGAAGGTTCAAAGACTGTTCACAATAATGGAACAAGCAGTTAAGAAAATAGTCTTACCGTATTAGTAAACTGTAGTTTAGTTCAAATATAAAGTTAAAATACAGCATGATACCACACAGGTACAGAGGACTGAAACTGCTATAATAAAACACAAATAAATTGGTCATTACATTGGTGACTATCCCTTTATAACCTCTGAATATTATTAATGTTACTTGCTCTGTGGGAGGAAGCTAAAGGCAAAGAGGGGTGGTTTAATTTTATGATGATATAATTTATTCTAATTATAATTAATAGCAGTAGCTGTATTGATAATGATAATAAGAAGATTAAAAGTTTTTTTATTTTTAATTTATTTAGATTGTTTTTGTTTATTTGTTGTTCCGGGGGCGGTGGGGCGTATGAATCGACTGAATCATGAGGCACATCAGCAAAGTCTCGCGAAGTTTGCCCCTTTGCCCCTCCCTGCGCACTCATTGGTCCCTGGCTGCACCTCTGACTGGGCATGTGTGTATGTGTTAGCTGTTAGCGTGTAGAGATGGCCGCAGACAAGCAAAACGACGCTAAAGTTTCCCTAATGGAAGAAAATAAAGAAAACTTACCGGATGGAGGACTTGGACTGGAAAGTATCCTTAAGAACACGACACGTGCTCTTTGACGTTTTCCCTCTGCGAGCATGTTTCACGCTCTTAAGCTAACGTTAGCTTTTAGCTAACTCAGTTGGAAGATAAGCTAGCGGTTATTAGGCTACGTGTCATACTGAAGCAGGCTGTCAGTGGTAAATGGGGATTTTTATGTATTCACAATTTATTTTGGGGGTCTGAGGGCATATTTTAAGATTGCTAGCTATTATGTGATGTCATCTTTGAGTTTCATTAGCGGTTACAATAGTTAAAACAGCCTGTCTTGGTGCTTGCATACAATGACTGCTATCAAAACTGAAACGTTCATGCTTGGAAATAAATGGTAAACTGCCCCTCAGAGTAACGTGTGTGATGGTTACATAAGGTTTGTACCTTGACGTTTAATCTCAGTCTTGCAAATCATCAAAGAATCCCAGCAGCAGCACGGCCTCAGGCATGGAGACTACCAGAGATACAGGTGAGCTGGCTCAGGTCATACATTACAGGGTGGAGATTTGTGTGTGGTGCAGCAGTTTTCCCACCCAATGTAAAGACACTGACATGAGACTTCTGTTCACAATGCTGGGCTCAGATTTATGGTTTAATGCAGTTAAATGGAACAGGTGTGTATTAAAGTTAAACTCAAAGCTTTTGATGTCCGCCTATCTTCGCCACATTTTCATATTTGCGGAGTTTAAGATATAGTGATAGATAATTTATGTTCTTTGATCTTCCTGCATATTAAGTTTCGTGGTGACTTTTTTTGTCTATGTTGTATTTCATTTATTGTAATGTAGAATTTAAAAAATCCTTGTCTGTTTCCAGGGGCTACTGTTCCCGCAGGCTACGGCGCCTCCGCAAGACTCTTGGCTTCAAGATGGGAAACCGACACAAGTTTGTTGGGAAGAAAGTCACTGTGGAAATGCTTTCTGATAACAGGTTAGACTTAGATAATTTTAACTGGTCATTCACGTGTAGTTAACTGGCTGCTGGTTTGGGAACCTTTACATTAAGGAAATTCCAGTTTGAAACACTTAAACAGATCACTTTGCTTTGATGTGGAACAGTTCAGCGGCTTGATGCTTTCACATAAAAAAACAAACTGTTTATACAGCTATGCCACCTTTTTTCAGGTATCTTCTGCTGGTTTTGATGGAAGCAGAGCGTGCATGGAGCTACGCCATGCAGTTGAAGCAGGAGGCCAATACAGAGCCACGTAAGCGCTTCCACCTGCTGTCACGACTACGTAAGGCTGCAAAGCACAGTGAGAAGCTGGAGAAGCTCTGCGAAAGCCCCCGTGTGGACGCCAAAACTAAACTGGAGGCACAGGTACACAGGTCAAATTCATCTTAACTGACCCGTGTAGGTGTGTGGAATAACAAGTGGATGTGCAGCGAGGTCCCAGCCTCAGAGATGAATAACTTTAACTTTTCAATTTGTTGTCTTTCAACTGTAAGATTTGAGAACTTCAAACACTGTTAATTAGAAAAACAGTGCAGAATATTTCATGACGATATTTTATCTACACAGGGACACCAAATATTGATATTTTAATCAATAAAATACTTTTGGAATACTTTGAACAAGAGGGCTGAAAGGTTGGAGGAGGCAGCCTTTCTGCAAACAGTTGCAGTGTGCCTTTGGATTGACTGCAGTTATTCAGGGAAATTGGCAGAGGATTGTGAATAATTGCTTTCTCTAATCTATAAATGCAGACAGATTGTCAGCGGTCTGAATGACTCTGTGTCAGTGAGCACAACTTGAGGGGACTCAACTAAACTGGCTGCCAGCTGATTGTATTCTGGCTATATTCTTGTAGAAAAGAGGGTCATTTCTGTCTGCGTAGACAACAGATTTCCATGTATGTAACTGCCAACTTGACCCTGTTCCATCGCAGACTGATATCAGTTTCAAAGCAGACTGATTCTGTCTTATGGCAACTTCTACAGCAAACTTTAGTGACAGTGTTGTGTACTTATTTTGCAACAAAAGAAAAAAAAAAGAGTTTAACTGTAACTTTGGAGACATAATTTGGAGTTGAAAGAAGATGATAAATTGTAGTACTTGCTACTGCAGATATCACAAAAATGTTAAATCACAATAATATATCATGAGTGAAATAATGTGATAATATCATGGAGAGTCTTGGTGATTCCCACCTTTACTGTTGATGAAGTGTGGTGAGGGAAGGAACAGAGGAGCTCCTCATCATGTGTTGTGGTGTTATTTCAGGCCTACACTGCATACCTGACTGGAATGGTGGAGTTTGAGCTGCAGGAGTGGAAACAAGCCATGGAGGCTTTCAACAAGTGCAAGTGAGCGTTAACATTACTGCACTCTGTTTTTTGTTTTTTAATTCTTCTTTTAATAATGGGAGGTTTTCTTGTTTGTTTTTCTTTCACTTTTTTTAAACCACTGATAAATACTTTTGTCTTGTCAGGACCATTTATGAGAAGCTGGCCAGTGCCTTCACTGAGGACCTGGCAGTTCTGTACCGCCAGCGTGTAGACGAGATATCGCCCAACATTCGCTACTGCGCTTACAATATTGGTCAGCATTGCTGTAGTCGTTCTTCTCAGTGTCATTGTTGATGCACAACACCGATCCTTCCTCTGCACACTGACAAACACACACTCACTCCCTGGTTGTATTTGATTTTAGGTGATCAGAATGCCATCAATGACCTGATGCAGATGAGGCTGACTGGTGGAGGAGGTGGCATGATGGCTGAGAAACTAGAGGTAAACACGAAGGGGTAAAACTTTTGTTAATCAGTCTTTAATTCACGATTAAACTGCTGGGGGGAGCACATACCAAACAAGAATATTACACAGCTGTGTAATTGTGTACTACATCCAGAAGTGTTTGTTTTGTTTCCCTCAAGGCACTGATTACTCAGGCGCGAACCAAGCAGGCGGCCACTATGAGTGAAGTGGAGTGGCGAGGACGCACGGTGCCCGTGAAGATCGACAAGGCTCGCGTCTTCCTGTTGGGTCTGGCAGACAACGAGGCCGCCATCGCTCAGGTCAGCCTCTCACACATTCCTTCTTTTTTAAGCATATAAACAAACTCAGTGGGAAACGCATGTTGTTGCACCTCCTAATGTTGGTTGTCCTTTCTATGTCTCTTGGGCTGCAAACAATGGAAACAACTGCAGAGACATTGACTCAAAGACAATAAGTGAATAGATTCCTTCTGTAGTACAAATATAATCGTGTTCATCACTGGTCATTACCCCTCCATAGGGCTGCTCAATTAATCGAATTGTAATCACGATTACAATTCGATCATTAAAAATGACTGAGCCGATTATTAGCCCCTGCCTCATGCTTTACTCTCCGTGTGGCAAATCGAGCGCACCTCTCTGCATTTCGAACACGTGTCACAACAATTAAGAGCAGCGGTTCCCAACCTTCTTTGCGCCATGGACCGGTTTATGCCCGACAATATTTTCATGGACCGGCCTTTAAGGTGTCGCGGATAAATACAACAAAATAAAACTAGTACCGGTACCGAAAAAAAGATTTATTCATAACACACGTGAAAAGACCCAGGAAAACCGAGTAAACGATAACAAAATAACGCTGAAAACCGATAAAAACCCTGAAAACTATACATTTCACACCTGAGCCTCAACTCTCGCGGCCCGGTACCAAACGACTCACGGACCGGTACCGGTCCGGGGGTTGGGGACCGCTGATTAAGAGGACCCGAGGGAAGCTCGGAAAGCTAAGCAGAAGTTATTTGGAGAGGAGAGTGACTGCCGTTGGTTGAAAAGAGAGGTAAAAAAAACTTCAGTGGTGTGGAAACATTATGGGTTCGCGGAGTCAGACGTGGATCAAGTAGACATAGTGTGTAAACTTTGCTACAGTGTCGTAGCTGCACCACAGAGCAACACTGCAAAGTTCACTAAACATAGATGTTTACATTTTTCATTTATTTTTTATATTGCAAACATTTGCACTGTTATCAGTATTTGCACACTATTTTATATTATTTTTTGACAATCTTTAAAGTCATTATTCAATACATTGTTATTGTTAAATAAATATCGTCAAATAATCGAGATCTCAATTTCAGTGAAAATAATCGTGATTATCATTTTTGCCATAATCGAGCAGCCCTACCCCTCCCTATGTTTCCTGACTGCCTCATGCAGAGCTACTATCAGAGACTACCCAGTATGTATCACAACACTGATTCTGTGTGCTCATATGACCCATTTAGACTGCTTATAAATGCCAACGTTTTAATTTAATGAATTCAACCTTGTTTCTTATTCTCCGCTGCCACATGCCTTTTATATCCTTAGAAGGGGAGCCTGTTATTTTTGTTTTCACTTCCAAATTCAGGGCCACTTCTATATTTTCATTCTTAAATTGGGCCTTGATTTGAGTTTTAAGCTTATAAGGATTATTTGCATATAGATCAGGTAGTGACAAACATAATTCCTGGGTACAGACACTCCAGTCTTACCTGTTGGACTGAGTTGGAAAATGTCTTAAGTGTTTTAACTATATTTTCATAAGTTTGGCAGCTTTTCCAGCTGTTTAAGACCTCGTATGTGACCATTCATACTAAAACAACACAATTAAGTGATAGTTAAAGCAATTAAATGACTACTTTCACTATCTATAAGAGAAATAAAAGAAACTATGATTCTTTTTCAGTGAATTCAGAGTAAAATTAAAATTTCTGTGAATTAACACTTTGTTTTATAACTTTTTGTAATTTTACATATTAATTTTCTGTAATTTAAGCCTAAAGAGTCGTGCTGACAGATTCTTTAATTTACTACAGCGGCATTTCTTTATCATGTACTGAAAACGCTTTTTCTTTTATTAAGACGTCTCATTGATTAAATGTGTAGTTCCACTTGTTTACAATGACAGCAAGGGCAGTTTCACTTGTCCGCCTCGCTTAAGATCAAAGTATGTAAACAGATCACAATGTAAAATGAGTTTGACATCCCTGATATAGATGAGCTCGATATCCAAAACCTTTGCATGTTTTCAGTGACTGTCCGTTACAGTAAAAGTGAATATATGAGAGGAAATAAGTAAAAGCATAAAAGTCTCTTCTTAACTAAATAATCTTTCATCCTGCTGGAGGCTGTCGGGTACTCGTCAAGCATTAAAACGGTTTAATAAAACCATAAAACAACCCTGAGAGCACTCAGTGCAGTTCCATAAAATCTCAGTAGGTGGCACTCTGCTCTTGATAGTATCACATGTCCCCTCGCTGTCGCCACAGCTCATTACTTCTGTTTTGTGCCCGAGTACTCAGCACACCCTGCAGACACACCTGTCACACCCATTGCCACTCAGGTCTCAGGCATGCAGCTGCTCTCATCACACAACTGCATTCTACGCATTTCACCTCGCACATGAATGCAGGGCTACACCCAGCAGCTCATTTTAGTTTCAGATGGAGCATTTTAGGTCTGACTGTCGCATAAAAGGCGGTTAAAGGTGGCTGTGATTGACTGTGTGGAGAAGAACTGCGGCGCTGGCAGTTTTTTATCACATTTGGCTTTTCTTATTGGTCACAATTAAAGGATTTTTGCATAGTATGCACATTATATTGTGTCACCTTTAGCTTCACAATGTGCACCTGTTCTTCTGCTTGTGGCCTCAGGGGACAGGAGACACTGTAGGGCCAAATGTCAACCCTAGTTGAAGGGCTGTTTCCTCCTCTAACCAGTGTATCCATCCAGCCCTCCTGCCGAACAGCACAGAATGCTCAACAGGTAGAACTGGCTGTTCTAGGCCTTACTAGGGTGTTGGCACAAGTGTGAAACGCGTAGCAGCATCACCTTTCTGGGTGGGAGAGAGAAGGCTTGTGAACAATCTGTTATCAGGTTTGCCACCACAAGGAATTGTTTTGTAACATTCCTCTATTGTGTTTTCTCAACTTTTCGCAACAACAGAGACACAGTAATGTAATCCACAAAATCTTTTAAATACTTAAAACAGATATTTTTATGAGTGATCAGTCCTTCTGTAATTGTTTTATTGCTCACACTTTGCTTTTTTCCAGTGTTAGTAAAACCCATCCTGCATCTTTCTGAGACTATCTCAGTTTAACACAGGCCTGTTGTATTAGTGTGGCGATGAAAGACTGCTTAGATGATGAACAATCGAGTCATTCTTAAAGACCTGAACCCTGAAACTATACAGTGTCTTAACTGCTGATGAGTTATGTGCAGGAATGCATCAGCAGCCTGCCGGGCCACATACCTGCGTCTCTCCCCGAGTTTGTCAGTCGCATTCCTGCTTTAACTGTTGCTCTTTGTATCAAAGTACTAAAACTGTTACATGCATCAAATGTTTGCTTGATCGCGTTTTAAATGAGATACGTCTGCACAATCTGGTAGAAACCTTTTATGATCTGATCAAGTTTCAGCCAAATCTCATCAGTCTGGTTAAATGGCTGCTATCGCTGCGTAAATCTGCTTGGAAGTTATTCTGCAAAAAGCATAAAAAGGATTTGTGAACATCTCCACTTTCAGTCTGCATGTTAAGAGGCGCGACTGCTTCCTCCCCTTCTCCGCTCTGCCTGTGTGTGCCTAGGATGGCCTCAGAGTATTGAGTGTTCTTTTAGCTGAAAGCCGTCTTTGTAGCTACAAGAAAGCAGAAGAAAAGCAACTGAAAGTGTTAAAGTATGTTCCTAGCTGACCTGTGCAGAGAGCTGAATCGAAGTAAGGAGATACATGGAAGCCAAACTGGAGGCTGAAAAACTGCTTCAGTGCGTTCAGTGTGTCGTGTTACTGCTGAACCTGCATTTTTGATAGGTACTCTGTTTTTACTTTCCAGAGTCATCTATTGTACATCATCTCATCTTCAGCACCATCCTCACACATAGGCTTCACCCCCTGGATTTTCCTCATTGTTGCCAACTTAGACATTTAGTTGCATTCAATCTATGATCTTTTAAAAAATGTAAAGACCGTGCTGGTACGATCTGAGACGTTTCTCTGCTTAGAATGTGAAACACGCCCGTCTCCCTCCTTCTCTACTATTCAGTAAGTTCTACATTATTTTTTTTTTCCTTTATCCTCATCTTTGGATCTGTTTGTGTCATTCAGGCAGCTAATGAGGAAACCAAAGAACATCTGTATGAGACCCTGCTGGCCGAGTGCAGAGACACCATCCAGGCAGTGAAAGAGGAGCTCAAGACTGAGGCGGTAAGATTCAGCAGGATGAAAAGCTGTGATGTTGACAAGAATGAGAGGTGGTGAAGATGTAGCTTGTAAATACCTGAAACTGGGAATACTAGAAGGTTCAACTAAAGAGCTTTTTTTTTTTTTTTTTCCTTTTTGTAAATCTATCAATTTTTTTTATCACTGTAGAAACAGCGAGAGAGGAGCTCTGATGGTGACACTGGGAAGGTGTCCAACCTGCAGTACCTGCACAGGTAAAAAAGGAAGAAAAATGTACTTCGATTTTACTCCTGGTTCTGTTAAGTTAGTCAGTCATAGGATTAGAGCTGCAGCTAAATGCTTTACCACTTATCTCAGTAAGTCAATAACACTTTGATCATTCCCCTCCTCGTCTCTTCATGCAGACAACACTGTAACACACAGATCTTCAGTTTATTGTGAAATTACAAATACATGCTCACTTTTGGGAGGATGAAATCGGAGAACATTTGGCTGTTTGGAAACATTACTAGCAACTTCTAACATCTTTTGATAGACAGACATGTATAAACCTGTCAGGTCGGGGCATCATTAGGCTGAACGCGTGTCGGGTGAGTCTGGTTCAACTTGCAGAGCGCCTGTGAGGCATGTTAATGGTTCCTGACGATGTCTGCAGTTGATTCAGCCGAGGTTTACAGACCTGATGAGTTTAAAGGGATCGCACGCCGTAAGTGAATAATCACTGCTGCTCTTCTCTTCCAGCTACCTGACCTACATTAAGCTGTGTACACTGGTGAAGAGGAATGAGAGCATGGCTCATACTCTGCAGGCCAAACTGAAGGAGCCCGAGGCCGACGAGAGCAAGAGGGGGCCCCGTCCACAGGATCTCATCCGCCTGTATGACATCATCCTGCAGGTGAATGTCCTGTTATCAAGTTCTGTCTCTAAGTTGTGTGGTTCTATTGAAAAAGCAAAGGTCTTAGGTGTACAGCCTGATGTTTGTGTTACCACAGTTACATGATGTGCATCTTGTGTTTTTGTTTTTGTTTTTTTTTGGGTTTTTTTTTCCCCCACCACCACCACCACCTCCAACTATCCAGAGTCTGGCAGAGCTCTCCACCCTGCAGGGTCTGGAGGATGACCACACCTTCCAAAAGGAGGTGTCCCTGAAGACCCTGGTCTACAAGGCCTACAGGTCAGTGTTTTTGTGCCTGGTTTTCAACATGTTCTGCATCAAACAATGCAGCTGAAATTCAAACAGTGCAACAAGTGTCGTATTTACAATCGCAAATACACCTGCGTCCTGATGTGAAAAGTATCTCTAAGCTTTGTTCCATTTCACATTTCCATGAAAGCTTCTGCAGTTCATAAACCCACATGTTGTTAATGAGCTGCTTTCTTTGGCCTCCTGCAGGTGTTTCTTTATAGCCCAGTCTTATGTGTTAGTGAAGAAGTGGAGTGAGGCGCTGGTGTTGTATGAAAGGGTGCTGAAATATGCCAAGGAAGTCCAATCTAAGGCCAAGAGCCTCAACAACAGCCTCAAGGTTGGTTTAACATGCAAGCAAACACACACACACCTCAAACATGAGTCATGGCGTTACTCATTGTGGAGGCCTCTTTTCAAAGCCTCATCTTTATCTAGGTTGCCATTTTAGTTGTTTACAACACATTATATTTAGACAAATAGATGTTATTAAAAAGCTTTATGGATCACAAAGATGCAGATGCCTGCTAATCTGTTCTAAGTAACACTAATAAATTGCTAGATTTTTAATCACCTGCTGGTTAGTATAAGTAACTGTGTAGCAAACCATGTTGTTTGTTAGAAAAATGCAATGAGACCCGAACACACGGTACATCAAAGTTTAACAAAAATATCACTGCGCTACGTTAATTTGCATTCATCATGAATTTCTGCAGGATCTCCCCGATGTCCAGGAGCTCATTGCTGAGGTCAACGCTGAAAAATACTCACTTCAAGCTGCTGCCATTTTAGGTGCGAGCCTCTAAGTCGTTAAACAGTTAAACCAGCAGTCGTCTTCTCTGTTGTACAGTCCTGAAGAGATGTGTTTGTGTTTCAGACACCGACGAGATAGTTGAAGTTCCTCAGCAGCTGGTGAAAGACAACACGGTAAGAGGAGGAAGCCTCAGGCTGCTCAACACTACAGCCGTACACAGACACATGGTTCTTGCACGTTTGTGTCTGTACGAATAAAATAAACGAGCTCTGTGGATTAATTACTTATCGGTCATATTACTCCTGAAGAGCCGAGGTGAAGCTTAATTTGTATATTTGCGTCTAACAAACTGCAACATAAAAACTTGAAAAGTGGTTTTGATGATGTCATTTAACGTTTATCTATTTTTGTGATAAAACTTAATTTTTAGGAATTTCAATAACTGGAATAAGTTTGAGTGGATCTGTCACAGTCTGCTCTGCAGTAGCTTTAGTTGCATGAGTCCAAGTTCGAAATCTCATCTGTCATGCTGGCCTTGGCCTAACGCAAGCAGTTTCTACTCCTCTCGTATCAGGCCAGCTTTCTTCTGATTGGTTGCCCATCACAGACACAATATTTGAAGAACAAAGGGGCGGGGCTTGTGCTCTAACAGACAGAGCTGAGATTAGGGATATCCTCTTTTTGGAAAATGAGTGTTTGGAGCAGCAAGGGATTATTTGCACATATGCTAATCTCATCATTTTAATTTTTGTCCATGCTTGATGTGATCTGCCATTTTAACATTTATGACAAGAAATGCAGTTTGATGAGGTAGTCATCACTCCATTTTCTGCTGCTTTTTTTATTTTATTTCTTCATTTAGCTGAACTTTCTGTTCCCTATGATTCCAGTGCTCTCATCTCCTCACTTCTTTTTCACGCAGCCCCTCTGTGACCACCTGGAGACCTTCCGCTTTGACCCCAGTCTCGTCGGAAAACAGCCCAGTCTGGTCCAGTTCCCACCCGACTTCCAGCCAATACCCTGCAAGCCTCTGTTCTTTGACCTTGCTCTTAACCATGTGGCCTTCCCACCGCTGGATGACAAGGTGGAACAGAAGGGCAAGGGCGGTCTGACTGGCTACATCAAGGGCATTTTTGGCTTCGGCAGCTAAACCTAAACCCACACTTCAACCTCCATGTGAGAGCCACAGGGCCCAGAGTTTACTGCAACCAGCCAGAATTGGGTCAGCTGTTAGTTAGAATCATTTCAGTTTGTCTTTTATGTTTAATTTTTAGTGCCTATGTGCAGAGGGGTTGGAGTTGGCAGTTCTGAGGAAGACGGAGTCAATATAGTCTTCTCGGAAAGATTAATGAAATAGTAGCACTATGACCCAAGTCCACATCCAGCTTCAGTAATCGTATCAGCCTGCATGGCTTCACAGCATACAGGCTCCCTCCTTAAACTGAGCAATGGAGGTGTTGGCAACTTTTAACACATTAATATGCCGTGGTTTTGATGAGTGAAGTCAAGCTGTCAATCTCACGGTAAAAGATTAAATTTTTTCCCTCCTGTGTTTTAAATGCGCCTTCATATTGTGTTTTTTTTCCTTTTGTAAATGGATTGTTCTGCATTTTTCTTAGCCCTCTAAAAACAAAAAGATATGTTTTGATCTCATCAGCCTCAACATTAATTACAAGACCTATAGCTGACCAAACTGTAATCATCTGTATGATTTCATCAGTCATCACAAACTAAAGTTTGTCCTCTTAATCTTTGCCCCTTGTTGCTTTGACGGCATAAAAATCCTCATAAACACTGTACAGCCACAAGACCTTGTGTTGGGACAAGAAATGTCAGCTTGCTCAGGTGCCTAAGAGTGTACTCGCACTGAGCTGCTCCTCCCAGTGTTCAGTTGTTTTGACCGGTGTGTAACTGTTAGAAGAAAACAGGTGGCCATGGGTCCGTAGCTGAAACGCTGCTTCAACATCTCAGTTATTAACCAATAAATCACTGGTAAATAAAGAACAAGGTTTCACTGTAAGTGTGCCTGTCTTTAACTTTAAACTCTATAACGTGAACTGTAGCACGTGTCTCTGAGTGGAGAGGAGATGTTTGAGTTTGGGTTTAAGGAAAAATTGGAAGAAAATCTTCAGAGCATAACCTCCAGAAACATACTCGGGCCTGAGTGCAGGCACACGAGGACAAGTGTGACAAGTAGTCCTTTAGTTGTTCCACTTGGTTGTGATTTAGTAGCGGCGAGGATCCGAACATGTACAACATCCAGTTCCTCCTAAGTGCCCTGTGGGTGGGCACCACATCATAACAAACAAAGCTGTCACTGTCAAAGGTGTAGGGGCTGTCCCTCATCTGCAGATGTGATGTACTTTTAATCATCGCAAGAAGAAATTTTTCCAGTCTGTGGTTTTCTGTTTTTTCTTCTCTGTCATCCTATGTCATTGCGCCAAAGCCTCTCGAAACCCAGCCTCTGAATTCAGGAAACTGGGACAGGGCTAGCATGACTAATGACAAAGCTATGAGTCACAGTTTGAAATGATCCTTTCTGAATAAAAGAAGCTGGATTGGCCAGTGTTTTTATTTCTTTGGTAGTTCGAGCCTAAACTCACCAGGCAGTTCATTAGATGCACTAACCAGCTAGAACTAAAGCAGTCACATACAACACACACTGCAGTAAGAGGCTGCTTATTTACAGTCATAATAATGGCGGCATTCCCTCCATGACAGTTGTATTATCCTGCTTTAGTTTTAGCTACTTGGTTTTTTTGTACTTTGTTGCATTTTTCTTGCCCTCAAACGTGACGTCCTGTCAAAGGTCCAACTGCTTCAATAGCGTCGTCTCGCTGGAAGTAGAAAGCTCTTTAAAGGTCCCTCTGCTACATGTTTTCAAATGGTACCTGCTTGTTGACGGCAGGTTCAGCTCATGAGACTGTAATCTGTTACTGTAAAGCTTTTAATGGTGTGTATTTATCTACAAAGGACAGTGGCAGACATCAGGACACTGAAGGAGCTGTTAGCAAACTTTCATTCATCCCATTGCCAACACCACACCTCTGTCTGTCTGTCATGGGAAGGACTACAAAAATGTTTTCATCACCTTTGACATGTCTGTGGATTTTCTGTTTTACATATTTGTCGGGATGTATTGAAACCCCTGATCTTTATGTGACCTGGTTTGCCTGTGAGACTTGGTGAAACACTAGGAAAGGACGGTTTCAGTCTCACTAACATGTTTAACTTTTTTTGTTTTTTTTTTTTTTTGTTGCTTAATTTTGTCTTCACCCCCCCCTCTTCCCTACTCAAGTGTTTTTACGCTAAGTAAGATGGATGGGCTGGAACAGTTCCAGCACTTTACCTCGATTAGCCTGGAAAACAAAATAGCTATAATCTGTAGATGCTGGAAACGTTTGTGTGTGTGTGTGACGAGAGTAATGAAATGAGGAGATCGTATGATTTCATGTAGTTTCCAGCCTGGTAATTAAAGTATATTTGCACCAAATGCTGTTTTTGTCATTCTTCATTCACATTTTTCTTTTTGGCTGTATTTATTTTGATCAGGCATAGTTTGATTGCTAAAGAACTGCTGTTAAACTGACGTGTTCTGAGGACAGTAGGCATGGAGGTGTGTGTGTGTGTGTGTGTGTGTGTTCAGTTGCTCCTGTGTTAGGGTGTGGGAGTGCATTGGATGCCTGAGCAGGGTGTGAATGTTTAGCTTTACTTTGTTTGTGCACTGAAAAGTGAGAATAATGATATAGGTGTGTTTATTAACCTCGATCTGACATTAGTGGGTTTTGGGGGTTTTTTTGGGGTGGGGGGGTCTCCCCATCTTCTAACCAAGAATATTCCGTGGTAAAAAGTCCCCCCAACCTACACATGCGCACTGTAACTGTGGTATTTCAGAAATGTGTACTATTTAGAATAGACTGAAAATATTTAAGCCTTTATGGGGTGGAGATGAATGCTTATCTGCAGAACAAAACCAAAGGCTAAAACTGTTGAACAACATTCTGTGTTACTGTGTTACGCATTTTCCTCCAAGAGAGGTCCAGAATTTAGAATAACCATCAAAGCTATGAGCAGACAGCTGTGCTGTGTGTAAGGTGAATGAAGAGGCTGGCACACCCTTGCAGTGTCGCTGCCTTTGTTGTTTCTTCTCTGTTCAGCTGTTTGGAATTTACAGGTATACAGATACATAGTTGCTACATTAATGTGGCTCAAAATGAGCTGCAGGATGTGTGTGAACTGCAGGTTTGACATCCGGAGAAACGCCTGACCTTTAATCCCGAAGAATCTTAATGATTGCTTTCCACGAGGTCTTGCATTTGTGGTGCAGACATTTGTCTCCCTGCTCAGGGGGCATTTGTCACTAAAAAACATGAGTGTTTTAAGGGGAGGGGTGCACACCAGCATTTTTCTTGTGTTTTTTGTTTGTTTTGTTTTTTCCCCTCTTATACAGGTTTAAGTATATGTTTTCAAAAAACATACAAAATCAATAAAAACTTGAATGTAAAAAATAAACACGAGTGTTGTCATGCTCTTCAGGGACGCTGGGATAAAGCAGACTTTTTTTATTCTTCCTGTTATGATTGCCACAAATAAAAATCAGCATTTCATGATGAATTAGAGCAGGGGTGGGGAACTCCAGGCCTCAAGGGCCGGTGTCCTGCAGGTTTCAGATATCACCCTGGGTAAACACACCTGTATCAAATGATTAGTTCATTGCCAGACAACTTCAAGGCAGGTTGAAGAGGTAATTTAGCCATTTAAATCAGCTGCGTTGGATCAAGGACACGTCTAAAACCTGCAGGACGCCGGCCCTTGAGGCCTGGAGTTCCCCACCCCTGATATAGAGGAAAATGACCCCTGTCTATGCGTCATTTTCAGCAGCTCACTTGAGGTTTAAGATGAAAGTATTGCTACAGTTTGTTACCTGGGTGCAACCACAATATACAATATATGTGAGCAAGTGAAAAAGTATGTTACTCCAGACACGTAGACCCACCCAGAGAGAAACGTTGTGTGACTGGACCAATGAGCACAGCGTGCTCTCGCTGTTGCAACGCTGTTGAAAGCTGCTTAGCTACATTTTTTCTCGTGATTTCCAATTGTTGCTATGCAGCAGAGAGACGCCCTGATCTGGAATAACTTCCACGTCTTTAGATGCTGCACACTAAACATTCCAGTGTATGGAGCAACCTGTAATCAGTAGATTTATGGCATGTACCACTATATGAAAGTGTTATGTAAATTACTTTCTGACCCTTTGGATGTTCCACTGTTGACTGTACACAGTGTCCCTCAGTGTTTGTGGCACAGGTCTGCTCCAAGCTTTGACTCAGGCTTAATAGTGAGGTGTCAGGGTGACATAGCCAAATGAGAACGACTTAATTTCCTTGTTATAAATTCAGGAAAAAAAGGCTCAAGGAAGAAAAAGGAAAAATCAGAAAGGGGAAAAAAAATTGATCTCACTGTGTAAACTATCGTCTCCTGAATATTCTCATTAATTTGGAGCTCTCAGATTGGGAATGCTGTGTTTTTTTTTAGTTATGGTAGCAGAGAAATTTCTTGGATATACTAATGCATCAAGTTGCTATTGTCTGGCAGTAGATAGAGTTTTCCAGCATGCAAGACAGAAACCTATAAACGAAATTGTCCCAGCAGATGTCACCTTTAAATAAGTCAGTGCGATTTCTATGAGGTATTTAGTCTCTGTTTATGTTTCCTTCATGGTAGTGTGATTATTCTCCAGCACATTTCTTTCCAGGATAATAAATATATCCTTTATCTCTGATCCCAGGGACTTAACAGGATACAGAGGTAGAGAAATATGGGATAACATAAAGACCATTTGTTCTGCGTCCACTTATCACTCACACATGGAATCACTTCTTTCTTTGATTATTTTACTGCTGCTAATTATTTCTACACACGTCTTCCATATAAATTTTTAATGTTCTAATACTCAAGTAAAATGTAACTATAATAAAGGAAGGTGTGGTTGAAAGCAATTAGCTGTTACACATATATTTAGAATAATGGATGCTCATATATAACATGAAGCAGGTTATTAGCAATGAGGTCAGCATGTAAACCAAATGCTCAGTTTCAGACAGATATCAGGCCGAGAGGATCATCTCGGGCACACAGCTCTGATGTGAACTCGTCTTTAGGTTTTAAAACAGGTTGTTTTAGAGGTCCAGTTTCAGTCCAGGGATAAGACAAATAATAACATAATAAAATAACAGTCCAAAAATAAAAACATTGAGCTGGAAATGAGGATAACCTTTTAATAATTATCGCACATTTTCTTTTTCACACAGCATGTCCTCATACTGGCTTCCTCCCCTCACCCCAACCAGTCACAGGACATGGCCGCCTCCCTGAGCCTGATTCTGGCAGAGGTTTAAACGTTTTTCCTTGCCACTGTCGCCAAAGCACTTGCTCAAAGAGGGGTCATATGACTGTTGGGGTTTTCTCTGTATTATTATAGGGTTTTTACCTTACAATAAAAGCACCTTGAGCCACTTGTCATTATGACAAAACCAAATTCAATTAATGACAGTCCAAAAAAGAGATTTAATCTACACTGGGAGAAAAAAAAAAGTTAAAAATTGTAAAAATGCCTTTCAGACCAATCAACAGTGAGCTGTTGTGCCAAAACTCCTCCTGTGCTACATATTTCAGACATTTCAGAGCTGTAACTGTCCTTCTTCAGAAGTAAAAATGTATTTACAATGCAAATTTTACATGCGATTAAAAAAGGAAACAAATTGCAAAGATTACACAAAAATAATATATTCTTTTTAAAAATATGGATAAGTAAATAAAAAATATATAAGATGGGATAAAATAAATAAAAGGGGATAATGCTATATTGATTCTACATTAAATGTAATATTCATTAGCCGTATGCGTCACTTTACACAATGTGGATTACACATATGGCAAAACCTTGAAAATATATGTGTGGTTGTGTGTGTGTTTTGCCATGCTCACAAGGTTTCACCAACATAGGTATCAATAAAGGGGAATCTGGTGCCTCATGGGTTTATTATTAGAATATATGTCGGTTTTAAAAAAAAATTCTTTCAATAGATATTTGATATCAGCGCTGCGCTGAGTTTGTTGGCAGAAACAGTATAACTGTTTAGCCTCAGTTTATTTATAATATGAATTACTGTATGACTTTATGATGTAGTCCACAAATGAAACAGAAGTGGATCCAAAACTAAGCCCTGAGAGACCCCATATGATACACAAACTTTAAATAAGACAAGAGCAGCTCAGAAACCGTACCTCTAATGGGGGTGAGTTATGTAATCACCTAGGACAGACCAGATCAGACACTTTAGGGCTGTTTGATCCAATGTTAACAATCATTAAGAATCACATGTGTAAAATATGGATACATCAGTGCTTTTTCAAATGGCCAGCAGTGGACAACTCCTCTGGAGGAAAAAAGAAATCAACTTATATAGAAACCTTTTAAAAGGGCAGTTCAGCTTCTCTTACAAACGGCTCAGTATCTTGGTCTCTATTTTTAAGGGTTTTGAGGTGTGCAGGACTTTACGGTGATGTTGCAGTGGTCATTTCAATCTTTTATCTACAGTTTATGCAAACAAGACTGTAAGGCCCAATTTCTGTGCTGCTACCTTTAAAACCAGACTGGTATTATTCTGGTATATTATTGGTATTATTCACTGAAGTCTTGAAAGGCCAGAATTATTATTTATTTTTTGGGGTAAACGTGAAATCGAGTTGCCTAATATTATGTATCCTCTTATACGAATAACCTTGAGAGAAACCTTGTGACAAAACTCACCTATCCCTTTAAGGAATCAGATTTGCAGTTCAATACCATTTTGGGTTTGTAGCGCTGGATCATTTTTCAGCTCTATAATTATCCCAAGGGATATAATCTTCACAATGCGTGTGACACACAGAGCCGAGTGAACAGTGCAGGAATGGAGTGTTTCCCTCTGGCTTTCTGAATTATGCATTCCTGCTTTGTTGGTAATTAAAAGACCTGTGCGAGTTTGGAGAGTGTGTCAGGGGCCCAATGAAAGGAAGGGCTGGCCTGAAGAAGGGAAGAAGAGAGGGAGAGTGCAGAGAACAGGTCGGTCCAGTCGTCCTCTGCAAGGTGGATGTTTGGGCGTTGACACACCTGTTAACCTGTTTGGGAGGAGCCACTGGCATTAAACACCGTGGTGACATGAGTGTGTGTGTGTTTGTATACTTCAGTGTGTTTGACAAGAACCAGAGAGAGCAGGAGTCAGAGACGAAGAAGGAGTGAGACAGAGAGAGAGTGAGAGTTTTTACTCAGGATCTCTGCTTGACATCCGCCAAGATGTTTAAGAAAAAGGAGAGCTCCAAGGACACTAAGAATGGTACACTCAAGGTCTCGGGGAAGATCAGCAAGTGAGTTATTCACTGTGGATTTTATGAATGCGTGTATGAGTGTGGTGACACTGTATCTCTGTCATGTTCCTCCTGTTCCTGTTCTTCTAAAGCCAAGAACTGTGTCATGTTTCCTGTGTGTTCTTGCTGCCCTCTTTCTCTATGTGCGTCTGTTTTGTGGTTTATTATATTACAAGTTTAAAGGAGGTTTAAATGCATGTTTTCCTAGGGAATTCCTTCACTGCTTTCAAGTGCTGAGTTATGTGAGAGTTAATCTTTTGGAAAAAGCGAAAGCTAAATACAAGCCAGGGGTCAAGTTTACTTTGTAAACACGATGTGCAACGGTGTCCTGCAAGAGGACGAGTGAAATGAGGGAAATACGACTAAAAGTGAAATTGAAAGATGTTGTCATCCTGATTATCAGGCAGAAATTTACCCTAAACCTAATTTATTGGTGTTAGACCCTTGACAGGTGTCAGATCATTTGTATTAGTAATTTTATTGTACTGGAGGAAAAAAATCATTCACAGAGAAACTTTCTGTCTGTGCAAAATGATTATTGGAGAGCTTTTGTTGCTTGAAGATGTAGGGAGTCCTATCAGGCTAGGCAGCTGTTCAGATCAGATATGGAAATATGACAGTCAGGTGGCACAGGTTCCAAACATTTACTTAAAGCTGACAGCAACCTGCTTTAGAGGATTGCGAATAAAAATGAATTCCATTTGATGCATAATGTGGGTGAGGTCA
The DNA here is from genome assembly GCF_018398535.1 of Haplochromis burtoni. Taxonomy (NCBI): domain Eukaryota; kingdom Metazoa; phylum Chordata; class Actinopteri; order Cichliformes; family Cichlidae; genus Haplochromis; species Haplochromis burtoni. The sequence continues at coordinate 67,507 of NW_024582542.1, forward strand.
TTTTCATGTGCTAAATATAAAGAGAAGGCTCATGAAGAGCCACTGAATCTAACTCATGGCAAATCTGCCAAAAGTCTCCGGATCACAGATCAGAACGCCATTTAAGTCGCTGCATTCAAAGCGGCGAAGTGGGATGATCACCTTTTTAAGTAATGGATAGTATTGAGGATGGGTTTTCTTCAGGTTTCCTCAGGATCAGTTTCTATTCATAGAAAGAGCCCCACATTCAGCTGCAAAGCCGACCACTTCACCTTTTTGTTCCTGGGAGTAACAAAAGACCGCTGACGTGATCTCACCGTCAGGTGGTGTCCGGCTTGTGCCTTCACCTTGGCTCGGCTTCAGACATATTTTCTCTCTGCTGAGGCGTGATGAGGGCTGGGTTGTCCGTTTTGCTTAGCTGGTTTCTGCCTCTCATGTGGGCGTTGGTTTTTAACTGTACATTACAGAGTGACGCACAGGAAGTGCTGTTCGTTTCATTCAGTCATTTCTATTGTCTGATAATTGTTTATTTATTAGTTTAAGAAAATTTGTGAATTGCAATCAAAGATGATTCCTGGGTGTTTGTTGGAAATGACACGGACAGCTGGAGAGCTGCGATGTATGGATTTGTGCATTAGACATGGCACTGGGACGTTTTTAAATGTTTTTAAAATAAAGGTACAAATAAAGGTAAAAGTGGCAGCTAATGCTCGGGTCAGGCTGAGTCTCCAAGAAGTCGAAAAGCCCAAAGACGTCATGGAAAAATTTGTATTTGTGTGTGTTGAGTCTGGGCGGCTCTCAGACATTCATCTTGTTCTGCTGGTGCCTTTGGTTACATCACAGATTAGAGCGCTGGTTACGCAGGGATTTAATAATGACTCTGCTGACTGTAAAGCACAGATTCATTTCGGCATTCAACATCCATTTCTTTGCTCCAGTGGTCATGTTGTAAAATAACAATTCTTGAACCTAATTTTACTATGAAATCAGACCTTTTTTTTACAATATGAGTTTAGCTTGAGGGGGAAATGAGGGTGTTTGTGCAGAAGATGTGAGATCTTACTATCATCTAAAAAATGCAGGCAAGCCCTTCTAAATTATGCAGATAATCCAGTTTAAACTGGTCTCATAGTAGTGTTTTCTGTAGCAGTCATTCATTTAATAATTTACTAAAAACCACCAACTGTTGAAGAAGAGCAGTTTAACGATTTCTTTAACCATTTTTTAAAAATTGGCTAAAAGCTCAGCATGACCACACAAGCAGCCCACACAAATACTTGATTCATGCTGAGGAAAGCAGAAAGTTCCCCCAAAACACCTTATGAGAAACTCAAAGTATCACCTTACAAGACACTCCTGGAAAACCCTGCACAGCCACTCCTGCACAGGAATATCACACTGCTGCTTGATTTAAAAAAAAAAAAAAAAAAGCACACATTTGATGCAGATACTGTATGTGTCTACATCAATGTATGGGTGTGACCAGTAATTCTTATCTGCTATTAATAAAAGAAAAAAGTGAATAAACCAAAGGTGACAGCTTTAAATAAAAGAGATCAGAAATCAGACCTTTATTCATTTCAGTCCCTACACAGTTCACCTTTATCAAGACAAACTCAGAACTAAATATCCGACATGTAGGAAAGTAAAAAAGTAAAATATAAAGATCTGTATATTACAGAAGACAAACTAGAGATTAAAGCTACTTTTAAAATTTACCTTTAAAAATCCAAATTGAGTGTAATTATTGGAAACATGGCGCCATGCGTAGTATAGCATGTGTTTGGTATGTTTGGCTCATGCTCCTCTGTCTGATGATCACAGACTCTCTTTTTTTCATGTATTTATTTGATCATTTGTTTTTTTAGAGCAAAGAGGATAAATCTCTTCCACAGCCCACTGCACCTACTGTTTCTATAAACAATGGTAACTAAACAGGTTTTTCTTTGACTGCAAAGGTGGGAATGCATACCTGTCCCTCCTGCTGAGTGAGCAGGAACAGGGCAGTCGTTGTGACAGCAGCTGCAGAACCAGATTCTTTGATTTCGTTTTGCACATAAGTGTAATTTCAGCATCAGTGTGACTTTTCTCAGACTGAATCCTCGGCCCACTGGTCATTTCCTCTATAAGCAGTTTTCAAAAGCGCTGACTCTCTTTTAAAAAAGCAGTTAAAAATCGTTTTATTTTCTTGATTTCATTTATTCTTTGTCTTGATCTTTGAGCTTGTTTTTATTATGTTTTTCACATTTAAATCTATTTTACTCTATTTTATGTGCAACACTTTGTGACTACTTATCTGTTAAAAGGGCTTCATAAGTAAACTTACTTACACTGGTTAATATAACCATGTTATTCTTTATAATAACATGGTTATTACCGGTGGGCAGATAGTGATTTTTCATTTTTATGTTAATGGTATAAACAATGAAAGGTGGTGGATTGTCCAATGGTTGTGATCGACTCTGGGCTGGACCAATTACAATACATTCATGTTGAGGTGAAAAGCAAGCGATTTGTCTCATACTTCAGCTAGAATGAAAAAAAGACACAAAGCTGGAGTTATTCTGTGTATTTGTGTGTTTATTCTGCCTCTTCTTCTCTCATCCCTCATCGTCATAGAAATCATACGTATATACCAACAAGACTGTGCATCACTGTCACAACAGCGTTTGTTTTCATTCAAAGGCTTTATGGTTTTTCCTATAATACCTGGTGGGCCGGTCTCTAGTCAAAATACCTGGGCTGATTTTTTGTCCCAGTCCAGCCCAGTCTGACAGCTTTTCATATCTCTTTTCTTAATGTTGACACTGACAGATACACCAAAAAATTGTGCTGCTAAGATTTTTTCATCTGTATTTTTTGAACTGTAGCTCTACTTTAGCAACATTTTTTAAACTTCAGAGACTGCTGTGCAATGTGTAATATGTTGAAAGTTGCCATATTTAGAATGTGTCTGTCTGTGTGTGTGTGTGTGTGTGTGTGTGTGTGTGTGTGTGTGTGTGTGTGTGTGTGTGTGTGTGTGTGTGTGTGTGTGTGTGTGTGTGTGTGTGTGTGTTATAGCATCTTGTTGTAAAATACATAAATCTCAGTTAAATGAGGCAAACCTGGATTTTAAAAAGTCTATTTTTAAACCACACACACATTGCTGAACCAATTATACAACATATCTCCAAAACCCAGTTTGCAGTTTGCAAAAACTTTGATTTAATCTAATTTAACTTTTAACTGAGCTCTACCCCATGATTTATTCAGGCAGTAGATACAAAGCCTCTTAAATAAAACAAATACAATATTTGTCTCCAATCCCAAAGACTTCACCTTCATGGGTGTAGCTAATCTCTCAATGGAATGTCTTCCTCCTCCTCATTTTGACAATCTTAGTCATTGCTTTGCTTTACTCCGAGCAGCGACACAATCAACTCAAACACTGACAGAGGGAGTGACAGTCAAAGTTCAAGAATGGGTAGAATTTAAGGAACGTTTTGGGTGTGGTGCGAAGGGTGGAAAAATCCTACTCCATCCTAAAAGATCTGGAAACTGTGCAGTTTGTGCAAAATAAAAAACACTGAATGGAAAAAATAAAAACAAAAACACCCTCACTGTGCAGATTTTTTTTATATAAAGGATGACCTGGGGATGTGAAGTTTGTCCACAAATATAAATAAGTCTTTGTTGGTAGTGAGAGTGCTCATAAAAATGCACACCATAAGGTTTGACTGTAATCAAGCTGTTAATTATTCAAAACTTCTGCGTGGGAGTACTCGTATACTTACCAATTCTGTATCATCCCTGAACTGATGTGTGCTGCTGTTCAACCTCTGACCTTTGTTGTCTGCTGCAGGTCACAGGCCACCGACTTGGCCTTGCTGATCACCCAGATGCAAAAAGATGCAGACTTGGTGGAGAAAAACGTCCTCAGGGCTGAGGAGCTGCTTGCTGTGGTAAGAACAAAACAAAACCTCTAATTTTATGAACGATTGCCTTCATTGCTTTGTAAAAACGTCACCTTATCTGTTGTCTGCCTTTGACAGGATTTTGAAAATGACAAGAAAGAGCTGCCGTACCAGCATCAGAGGGAGATCTCAGATGAGCTGGGTGAAGCTGAGGGCCTGCTGAAGAAGCTCTTCATAGATGTTGACAAAGCCAAGAACCTAAAACATCCACAAGCCACAGACATAGAGAGCGAGTGAGTTCATGCAGAATAAATACAACACAGAAGATTTGCAGTATACCTGGTCCCTCCTCTGAGAACATACTGAGGATTTTAAAACATTTTAGCTGTTTAAATATCATTAACTTTGAACTCATTGGAGCTCCACATTAACCACAGTTGTTTGTTTCTTTGTGTCTTTTCTGCCCTTTGATGTCTCCAGTGTCCTTCATCTTCATGAGCGCTGGCTGAAGGACTGTACCGTCTACAGAGACATCTACGAGCAGATTGATGATGTGTCGCGGATGCCCTTAATTGACTGGGGGCCTGTTTTAAGTGAGAAGCAAGTAAGTACTGTTACACTGTCTGAACATCCACGTCAGTCTTTCATACTCTATTAAATATTAATGCTCTTATTGTCAACAAAAAGGACAAAAAACTGCTTTAAAACTGCTGCCACCAACAAGTATTTTCCTCTGTAGTCAGACGCTCTGTAACAAAAACTGTTCAAACTTTGAGTCGCACTGTTGCTTATTTGAGCATCGTAGAGAAATCAGACTCCTTTGACATGATGTCAGCAATCTGTAATTTCTATGTAATTCTATCTATAGTTCCCTTTTTAGCTAGCACTAGCCTGGCCACCCTGTCCTTTGATATCTCATCACTACATTTCCATGAACTGCTTTCTTCTGGTGTCTGTGCTTTCAGAAACTGGTGGATGTGGAGCAGTTTGGCCCTAGTATGGCTGATCTGGAGAAGCAGATTGCTGCTCACAACATCGTACACAAAGAGATTGACGCCTACAACACGCAGCTCTGCCTCGCTTCTGCTGGCAGCAAGGTCTGCATGCATGATTACACAAGAACACATGCTTGCATGATGTGTTCTACTTAAAACTGATTGCAGCTTGTGTCCTTTATTAAGCAAAAAGCATTTCAAACAGCCGCTCACATTCGCTGTCTTGTTTTTTAAGGAGAAATACGACGCTCTGAAAAAACAGTACAACAACTTATTGGTGAGTTGCTTCAGTCACTTAATGTTCAAAGATAAACACAAGTCTTATTTCACTTTTGGTTTTGGCAGTGTAAAAAGCTGTGAGGCAATTTTTCTATTTTTTGTTTTTTTCTTTGTTGGAGAAAAAATGAAAAATGTAAATTTCTGCTTAAAATTTCCCCCAAAAAAGTAAAAAAAAATTAAAAGAAATTAAAAAAATCAAAAGAAAGAAAGAAAGAAATAATAATTATTACATGAATAAATGAATAAAAAATTATTTTAGGGGTACTCATTTGTCTTTCCATTTTAATTTATTTCTCCTAAGGACAACTCCAAGTGGCGCCGTCACTACCTTAATAGCCTGTACGAGTACATGCAGGGCTGCAACAAGGAGCTGAACTTCCTGGCAGAAGAGCAGAATAAGATCAAAAAGCAAGACTGGAGTGACCACATGTTGGACCCTCCTGACGTTCGGAGGCAGTATGAGGTTAGGATTAATGCGTTTTTAAGTCAGATGAAAAATAGAATTGAAAGGCTCACCAATCACGAGGTGTGGCCTGTCCAGTGTGACAGAAGTTGTTTTGGTTCTGTACCTGGATGAATTCACACATAAATACATCAATTTTGATTTGATCTCATTTAGAATTTCAAGAACAACAGTCTGCTGTCCCACGAGGCCGAGGTGAACAAACTCCAGGACGAAGGCGAGAGACTTGTTGAAATGAAGCACCCCGCAAGCGACACAATACAGGTACTTGAAAAGCCCGTTAACAACATCAGCTTCACTCTTTCATCCTGAATGCTGTTTAAAGGTATGTCAACTCCCTTCATTATATTTCCAGGCTCAAAGAGATGATGTACGAAATGAGTGGCAGAAATTCCTCAATCTCTGCATCTGTCAAGAGACGCACCTGGACAGCGTGGAGGATTTCAATAGGGTGAGACAGAGTTCATCGCAATGCAGTGCTCAGTTTGCAACCTGTTCTGTCATCACCATTTGCAGATTTTATGCATAAACTCAAAACAAAAGAAAAAGTGTGCTTTGTTCCGTTTTTCAGTACCAATATGACAGCGAGCAGCTGTCAGAGTCGCTGACCAAGCTCAACAGCACCCTGGACCCCAAGACTCTCAGCAAGAAGAGCAAAACTGAGAAACTGCTGCAGCTTGAGGTACGTCCAGCCACCAGTACTGCAACTCAGCACACATAAGAAATTCAGCTTGCACCCCTCTTTCAAGCTAGCAGTGAGGATTTTAAAAAAGTGAATGAGAAGGAGATTTGGATAGAAAATGAGGCACTGGGGCGGGCAAAGCTGGAGACAAGGAGACTCCAAAGTCCAAAAGTAAAACAGGGAAAGTCTCCAAAAGTTGATTCTGTTCAGTGGAAGCCTAAAAAGGGAAATTATAAAGTCTTTGAGTTATATTTATTGAATAATTCTCAAAGTTTATTTATTTATTCATATGTAAATGGACATATATATGAGAAAATATAAGGTGTAAACACAGCAGACTGAAGGAAAACTGTTAATTTGCTGGGCAGGTCACATGAAACTTTACAGTTCTGCCAATATACACCAGAACTAACAAAAACAAATACATAAAATGAGTTAAAGGTGCTCACACACCTGGTTTGCCACCACCCACTGATTGAGATGTGTTATAGAGCAGTCTTTCATTGCCACGGTACTGAAATCAGGAGGAAACAGAGGTTCATTTTGTGGGATATTACACTAAGTTTGTTAAACCCAGCAGAAAAATTATGTGAAAAGATATGTTTGGAATCGTTTTTTAATCTTTGTGTGTTTTTCCTACCAGGCGGAGGAGAAAGATGTGCAGAAATGTGAACAGCTGCTGGCCGACCTGAGGAAACGCAGCACCACCATCGCTCCACTGAAACTGCGACGTACGACCCCCAGCAGAGCCATCACTGTGGAGTCCCTGTGCGACTGGGAAACAGGCACGGTGGGGAACAATTTTTGTCTAAATGTAAAACGCTAACTGCATGTGGCTGCAGTAAAAAACAACAACTTTGAAAAGTGACTTGTCTGACTGAATCAATCGTTATTTTTTTAGGATTCTCTGCAAAGAGGAGACAAGTTCACCTTAAAATCAAACTCAGACGTTGCGAACTGGAATGTCATTTCCACTGATGGAAAAACTAAAAAATTCCCAGGAGTTTGCTTCCAGATCCCACCACCTGACTCAGAGGCCATTGATAAAGTGGACCTGTAAGTGCTGACAAGCTTTATTATTAAACAGCTCAAATGGCACATCCGACGTCTGCCCTTTATTTGACTCCGCCCCTTTCTTTTTGTTCATTAGTTTGGGCCAGGAGCTTGCAGACATCAAGAAGAGAAGAGCCGCTCTGGCCGACTCCCTGAAGAATAACAAATCAGAAATCTCCAGGGCCCAGCAGTTAGGTTGTTGTCAATTAATTAAATGCATAAGTGTCCTCATTATATGCAATCACTGCATCTTTAAACCACAACTAAAGTGAGATCAATCATTTAAAAAGCTCTCCTTTTCCTCCTTCAGCCCCAGTGTCTTCTGCCCCCATGGACCCCAAAGTAGCAGCCTTCTCTCAGCAGCTGGACAAGCTGGACAATGACCTGGCCAAAGCTGAGGAGAGCATGCTGAGCCGTCTGCGAGCCCCGCTGAGCCGCAGTGATCCCGCTGGTGATCTGGCCAAAAGGATGAAGGAGCAGGAGGTGAGAAAAAACACAAACTAACATCAGCACCAGCTAAATATCATTCACCATGTGACACCAAGAAACTAAAACAAACCATATAAAAGTCATTATTTTGCTGTTATTATCCTCGTATATGTGTGTATGCATTCATACCCTATACAGCATAAAGGGATTCTTCACTCCTGCAGACTGTCAGCATGAAATGATTATGCTGTGAATTATACTTATATCTGATGTTTAATGGAGGGTTGTATGGATGCTCTTTACAGCAAACTGCTCAGACACTACAGGCTCTACAGCAGCAGCAACAGGCTGCACAGGCTGGCATGCAGCCCCTGCTGGCTAAAGATCCCAACGGGACCTCTTCGGGACTGCCGCTCAAACTCAGTGCTGCCAGCAACAAGTCTGACAACCTTGCTGCACTTGCTGACCTTTACAATAAGAAGTAAGAGCTTGTTTTATGGCGGTGTTTGATTTTGGAACAACATTTTTAAAAACTTAAATCAGTTTTTCATTCTTCTATCCATCTTTGTTAAGTTGTGTTACTTGAGTAGATGATCTAGATAACAGATAACCTTAGTATATTTAGTAGTTTATTTATCTTCTTTTCTGCAGAGCAAATGCCTCACTTAACCTGGAGAAACAGATCAAGAAGGTGGATGGTCTCGTCTCCGGCTTTGAGAAAAGGCTGAGTGAAGATGGTCCGATCCCTGATGGCCCAAAAGCAATTGAAACCCGTGCTGAGGAAATTCAAGTAAGGAAGTCTTGACCATACAAATTTGAATTCTCTTGCATATCTCTAATGTTCACTTTGAATTGAACATCTCCTTTGTGGTGTTTAGAGCCAGCAAAAGTCTGTGGCAGCTGCTCAGAATGACATGAAGAAGCTCAGCAAGGATCTGGAGACCACAGAGCAGCTGTGCAGCTCTCTGCAGCAGGACTACCAGGAGTACTGCCCGGACATCCAGCGCCAGAAAACAGAGGTCAAGCAGCTACAAGCACGTTATACCAACGTTGCCAACCAGCTGAAGGAGAGGTGAGAGTCAGACTGTGAACACATCATCTCAGTCCCTTCAGCTTTATTAGAAAGACAGACTACAGTGGTTTTCCCTCATCAGCCTTTTAAATCACTTAAATCAAGCAACAAGGAAGTGAGGAGTACCTTTACGATTAGATTGGGTATTTGCAACCTGCAATGGGGTTCATCTGTACTTCATCTATAAATCTATATACATCTATACATAACCTATAAAAATGTGCTACTACACTACTAAAAGGTAAAACAGGTTTCATTACATAAGGCGTTTCTGTTGTCATAATGTACCTAATACACCAATACCTCATAATGTGCCTAATACCTCTCATATTCCTCTCAGAGAAAGCACCTTACTCGAAACTGCAGGAAAGAACCAGGAGTTCCAGAGCACATGTAAATCCCTGAACTCATTCTTGGACAACCTGCCAACAAACAAGATAAGCCCCAATGACGATCTGTCTCAGATTGCTGCTAAGAAGAGCTCTCAAGAGGTGAGACTGTCTTCTGATTATTTACCTTTAAGTATCACATAAAGAATAAAATAACAAACTGGCTACCCACTCCACACATAATGTCTTTTTGATTTATGGATGTATAAACATTACTCTCAATATGAACCTGTAGAAATTCACTGTGATTATGACAGGACAGTAACTTTAGGTGATTAATATTTCTATACCTACTCATTGCAGAGGGTGATGGACGACCTGACGCGGAAGGAAGCTGACATGGAAAAGGTGACGAGCCTCTCTCAAGACCTGCAGGATCTCCTCAATGTAAGACTCCTAACTTATAATAAATAATATGATACAATAATTTATGGAACCATGGTGTAGCGGTACAACCCTGGGAGGAAATGCTAATCCTGGGGCTAATGGGACTTCCCTCAGGAAGGGCATCCAGTGTAAAGACAAATGTGTTGAAAGCTAAAAAAGCATAGAATGCATAAATGCATTTTAGGCAACACAGAAAGTAAATTAATACATTTTAATTTTAACATTAGCAGACATGGGTCGTACTTAAAGAGTTTGAAATAGGCAACAAATGACATGAAACAATTCAAAGATTTTAAATCTTCACGTCTCTGCAGGAGTACGAGACCAACGTTGACACGTACAACAGTACGCTTGAGGACGCCGGCGCCACCGTTCCGAAGAAACCACGTATGCCCACACTGTCTGAGGCTATTCAGAAAGAGGTAATGTCTGTGTGTTTTTCAACATGATACACACTTCTCACATTTATTTATAGATCGAGGTGACATGAGGTTTGCTTATTACAGGAAAAGAGTCTGGTGAACCGCTACGCTGAAACAAAAGCTGAAAACACCCAGCGCCAAAAACAGATGGGCCTGGCTAAGAATCTCATATCACGAGTAAGAAAACAGTGAATGAATTTATTATCTTTTGTATGCATTTAGATTATGCTTTCCATAAAACTAAAGCTACATTGCAAATAATATTACTTTGAATAAATTTGCTTTTCCTGCTGCAGAATGAAGAGACAGTTCAAGCAGTGGCACAGCAGCAAGTGCGGTCTGAAAGGAGTACTTTTGAGTTAGATGGTCTGGTAAAAGAGCTGGAGGAGGAGAAGGAGAGGAGGACTCATGCTGAGACAAACCTGAGAACTTTCAAAGACAGGTTTTTGTCTTTGAAGAGTCGCCGTGGAGTTGAACGTGTCGAGGAGAAAGAAGTACTAAAGTACTACCGTGACCCAAAAGTGGAAAGTGATCTGAGGGCTCTGCAGCAGACGCTACATGAGGAAATCATGAAGCGCACCACCATACAAACTGAGGTTGAGGTTACAAACACAAAAGTCACCACCCTGGCAGAAACCGTAAAGAGCGCTCCACCAAAACTGGTGACTAGAGAGGTGACAGAGTTTGAGAAAGATCCCCAGCTGGATACAGAGGCTGCTAAGCTGAGAGATCAAATAACGAAGATGAGAGAAGAAATTCAGATGAGGGATGGGGAGCATATTCAGATGAAGACAGAAGTAACAATTCTCCAGCAGAAGAGGCCAACAATCAAAGAGAGGGTGGTTAAGAAGGAAGTGGTTAAAGTGGAGAAAGACCCAGAGATGCTGAGAGCAGTGCAAACATTTGAGACAGAAATTTCTGACGAGAGCAAAAGGACCAAGCTCCTCAATGATGACATCTTCCAAACAAGGAGTCAGATAAATGCACTAGAGAGGCTGATTCCTAACATTGAGCCTAAGATAATCACTAAAGAAGTCAAAAAGATTGAACAAGACCAAGACCTAATCAACGAATCCCAGAATATTCGAACAAGCCTGGAGGAAGAGAGAATTGAAAACAACTCTCTGGTCAATGAATTGACGGTGCTCCACAACCGTTACAGAGAAGTTTACGAATGGAAACCCAGAGTTGAGGTGAAGGAAATTGTTAACGAGATCTACAGGATAGACCCAAACACAGAGGTGGAGATAATGCGGCTCCGCAAAGAGATACAAGACTACAGCAAGCAGCGCTCTGACCTTGAAAGAGGGCTCACCAAGGTGACAACTGAACTCAACATCATTCAGTCAGAGAAGCCAAGAATTGAAACAAAAGAAGTTTTCCAAGAGGTGGTTAAAGAGGAAAGAAGCCCCGAAAATGAGAGAGAAATTCAGAGGCTAAATGACCAGGTGCATAATTTACACAGCAATTACGACTCCCTCCAAGACCAGCTGAGAATGCTCCGGCAAGAGAGAGATGAGTGGAAGGCTGAAAAGTCAAAGGTAGAGACCCAACTTGTCACCAGAGAAGTTATTAAGTATGAGCCCGATCCACTCCAAGAGAAAGAGTTTGACCGCTTGAGAAATAATGTGCGGGAAGAGACACAGATTCGGCGCACCATTGAAGAGATGGTGTTTGACCTGAAAAATAAATACATCCAGTTGGAGAGACAGAAACCAGAAGAGAAGGTGGTTCTCCAAGAGGTTGTTCGTTTGCAGAAAGACCCAAGGCAAATGGTCGAGCACGAAAGGCTTAGCAGGAACCTGGATGAAGAAGTAACGAACCGGCGTCAGTTTGAACTGGAGCTACAACAGTTAAGAACAAAGGTGGAAGAGAAAGAGAGGATCCTCAGAGAGAGTGTTGAACGCCAAAAGAGGATTCAAGCTGAGTCTGAAGTCAGAGAGATTAAACTGCGTATCTCACAGCTGGAAAATGCCCCACCACCTGTTGAGGAAAACATAGTTGTCGAGGAGGTGCTCAAGGTGGAGAGAGACCCGAAACTGGAGAGGCTGACAAGCAGTCTGCGGTCAGACATGGACAAGGAAACCAGTGATATTCTGAGACTGCAGAGAGAAATCCGTAACATCAACATAAAGCTTGAAATCTTGCAGAAAGAGAAGTCCAGTGAGAGGACAGTCTACAAAGAGGTTGTCCGTGTTGAAAAAGACCAGGCAGTTGAGGCTGAGAGGGATCGCCTGAGAGAACAGGTGTCTCAAAGTAAATTTGCCAGACAAGACCTCGAGGATGAACTTAGACGTTTCAATGACAAAATCCATTTCCTAATGAACAGCAAATCTGCTACTTCAAGAGAGGAGACAACCCTGATTATGAACCGAGATGCCTTACAGAGAGAGAAGGAAGACCTCACTCGTGAACTTAGATCCCTTGATGGCAAGAGGCACGATATCAGCCTGTCCTTCCAGCAGCAGAGCCGACTGATGAGTGAAAGAACGCAGATGAGCAGACAGAGAAGCATTAAGATGGAGTCTGATGTCATGCGTTTGGAGAGGGACATCTTGGACGAAAAAGACAAGATCCATCAGCGAGATAGCATCATCCGTGAGCTTATACAGAACCTACAGAGAGAGGAGAGTGCAGAAACAAGAACCAAAGAGACCAATGTCTCTACAAAGATCACAATTTTGGACCCAGTTACCGGCAAAGACATGTCTCCTTATGATGCCTACCTTCAGGGCTTGATTGATCGTCCGCAGTACATTCACTTGCAAGAGCTTGAGTGTGACTGGGAGGAGATCACTTCATTGGGACCTGATGGGGAGATATCTGTACTCCAGGATCGCAAGAGTGGAAAGCAGTACTCCATCAAAGATGCACTGAAGGAAGGAAGATTGACAGAATATGATCTGCAACAGTACAAACAAGGAAAAATTCCCATCTCAGAATTTGCCCTGCTAGTCGCTGGTGACAACAAGAAGCAGTCCCAGTTCAATTCAATCACCCCAAAATCCACCACATCACTCAATTCAGCACCTATTAACCCATCTGCTGCCAAAGAAACCTACCCAGTTGCTGGAATAATAGATACAGACACTGACACCTGCTACACAATACGCAATGCCACCGTGAGTAAGCTAATTGATTCCACAACTGCCCAAAGACTTCTGGAGGCTCAGGCATCAACAGGAGGAATCATTGACATCAGCAATAAAGGGAGATATACGGTTCACAAGGCAGCAAACAGAGCCCTCATCGAGGATAGTCAAATCCAGAGACTGCTCAATGCACAGAAGGCTTTCACTGGAGTTGAAGACCCTGTGACCAAAGAGCGTTTGTCTGTGGGAAAGGCTGTTCAGAAAGGCTGGATGCCGAAGGACACTGCCATTCGCTTCATGGAGGCTCAGCACCTGACCGGAGGGCTGGTCGATCCAGATACCGGTCACAGAGTTAGCATCTTGGATGCCGTTGGGTCCAGAATGATTGACAACACAATAATGAGAGACCTGGAAACTGAGTCCGCCTACATCAAAGATATTATAGACCCAATCACAAAGGAGAAAATCAACTACAAGCAAGCTCTGAATCGCTGCAGGAAAGACCCAAATACAGGCTTACCAATGCTGCCTGCCTCTTCCAAAGGGTCTGGTTATAGTCCAGTGTACAATTCGACTAGATATGCAAGATTTTAGATATGTTTACTTTTTGGAGACATCTTTTCTATACGAAATCCATACATTACTTATAATGGACATTTTGACTCAGGAAAAGTCTTCTACTGCAAAGCTTTCTCTCTAGCCAAAATAACTGCTGCTGAGTTTTTTTGTTTACTAAAAATGTTTGATGTGGGCAGATTTTTCTTTTTTGGTTTAATTTAAAAACAGTATAAATGAAGTTTATCTTTAATATTAATGTGTTATTAGGGATACTGGGACATGGTGCAATGGTATTTGCCAAGATTAATTGATTCTGTATTACTCATGGGTTTTCTTCAAAACTGTTCATTGAATTTTATCTTGTTTGATACCTTATAAAGAAACAAATATCAATAAAATAAATTATAATGGTTAAAGTGTATGGACTCTCATTTTCAATGCTATGCAGTCTCTAAAGTAAAGAAAAATGCTATGAAAAAGTATTTACTTCATCTTGATTTCTTAGTTTTTTTTATATATGTCAAACTTAAATGTTTCAGATCATCAAACATCTTTTAATAGTAGAAAAATATAATATAATCGTGTAATAGAGGTCATGCCAAAGTATCTCAACAAGATTAAGTACAAGACTTTGACTTGGGCAGCCCAAAACCTTCTTTTTTATTTGCTTATTGAGATATTCAGAGGTAGACTTGCTGATGTGCTCTTAGTCGTTGTCCAAGTGAGCTTGGGCTTCAGTGAATGAACTGATCGTCCATGTCCTGAAACAGCAGGGGAGCCCCAGACCATCACACTACCACCACCATGTTTGACTGTCGGGTTGATGTTCTTTTTATGAAACAACTAGATGCAACAGGACACAACCCTTCCACCAAGTTTATCTTTTATCTCATCAATCCACAGAATACTTCCCCCAAAGTCTTGGGTATCAGTAAGATGTTTTTTTGGTAAATATGCAGAGACTCTCTGTTACTTTTGTTCAGCGGTGGTTTTCATCTTGGAACTCTCCCATCTTTGTCCCGTATTTTTCCCGTTGTTGAATCAATAACACGGACCTTAACTGTTGTTCTGGGTTCTTTTGTGAAATCATGGATGAGTCGATGATGTGTTCTTGGAGTAATTTTGGTTGGCTGGCCACTCCTGGGAAGGATCACCACTGTTTCCTCCATTTGTGAATAAAGGCTCACAGGGTTGTTCACTGGAAACACTGCCTTAGATATATTTTTGTAACCATTTCCAGGTTGATAGATGTCAGTAACTTTGTTTCTCAGCCATTTCTTTAGACAGTGGCATGATGTGTTGCTTTGTGAGTTCTTTTAGGCCGCTTCACTTTATCAAACAGGTTCTATTTAAGTGGGTTTTTTTATTCTACTTGCCTGACAGTGATCAGGCTTGGGTATGGTTAGTGAACTAGAACCCAGCTTTCCAACAAAAAGTTTTCAATCACGGTTAATTCATGACTTAAAAAGTGGGGGGATTAGTTTTTGACATAGGGCCACGTAGGTTTGGATAGTTTTTTTCCTTAATAAATTAAATCATCAAATGTTAAATAAATTAATCAATAAAACTTGTATTTTTAAATTTACTTGGGTGATCTTAGACTAATATTAAAATTGTTTTCATGAAACATTTAAGGCAAACGATAGATTCCAAAAAGGGGCTTAAAAGGAAGCCACTGATGACTCAAACAATCCTTTAATTCAATTTGTACAAAAATTTCTACATCTGATCATTTCTTAATATTAACTTCTGCTAAGAACACACTTGGCTGATAAAATTAATGGGACAGACAACATAAACCTGACCTAAACTTTAACAGTCAGATGAGATTTCCCAATATTACGTTTGCAAAGTTTTTAGGGCACAATTCAGTCTCAAAGTAGCAGACAACGCACAGTTACAGAAAGGGGGCACCAGCTTGAGGTGCAATGCATAATATTCACCAAAACTCTGCTGGCTTAACAGCTGCAGAATCCTAACCTCTTCTGGCACTGATGTTTCCATGGCCAAGCTGCTCCTGATGGCCCAGTATGTTTGGACATATAGTGAAGTTTTATCATATTACATGCATACGGATATTTGCTCATATCTTTAAAGCTGTGTCCATGCCGAATCATCACCTTGAGTCTTCAGAATCACAGACAAAACTAAAAATGTGACATATTTATGAGCCATAAACCCAAACCATCTGTTTGTAACTCTTTAATGACCCTACAAGAAAATCTAATAATGCCCCACTAATGCGGGGCTTTAGCTGTTTAAAAGCAATCCCTTGATCAAGTGCAGAAAAATCCCAGATCAGGACAGTCATGTAAACTCTCAGAAGTGAACCCGTGTCTTTTACGCAAATTTAGACAGTTATTAAGTTCACTGTTCAGACAGCACAGAAAGGGGCTTCACTGCAGCTCTGATGACCAAAGAAACCACATGAATAAAGTCCCTGATCATGTTGCATCTGCAGGTTGTGCACCCAGTTTGCGCTCCCTCTCTGTGAAGAAGTTTCTTTGTTCAGTGATGGCTTTCTCCAGAAGGGCAATGTTTACACCGTCAACACAGTTCAGCACACGGGCACGGACCATTGCACCGACTCCTGTAGGACAAGAAGTTACAAACACAGGCAGGTGATAGCACTAAAACATCATCCCCGAATTAAATTTTTCAAAAGGCAGCATAAAGCTAAATAGAGTCAAAGAAATTTCACTGGTACTGAACTGCAATTTACATTTGCCCAAAATAATAATAATAATAATAATAATGGATTGGATTTATATAGCGCTTTTCAAGGCACCCAAAGCGCTTTACAATGCCACTATTCATTCACTCTCCCATTCACACACTGGTGGAGGCAAGGTTCGCTTGTAGCCACAGCTGCCCTGGGGCAGAAGCGAAGCTGCCATATCGCGCCATCGGCCCATCACCTGTAGGCGGAAGGGTAAAGTGTCTTGCCCAAGGACACAACGACCAGGACAGAGAGCCCGGGGATCGAACCAGTGACCTTCCGGTTACAGACGCTTCCCAACACTTCCCAACCCCCTGAGCCACGGTTGCTCCAAAACAAATGCAAGCAAACAAACATAGCATTTAAAGCTGGCATCAGGTCAACCACACACAGGACAAACTGACACTTGCTTAATGTTTCCCATTTTTAAGTTATGTGAGGGTAAATTAACATCTGAACAGTCCCCTGCAACATTTTTGCACACTGTCTGTCTGCGTGAAATATTTCTCTTACTCTCATCGTTTTCTATCTCACCCAGCACAGTGTACTGGGCTCCAATTATGGGGTTGAAGGGCTCCACAAACAAGGTGTGGACAACCACACGGTGCTCTTTAGAAGCATGCTGTGCTGA
Source organism: Haplochromis burtoni (assembly GCF_018398535.1). NCBI lineage: Eukaryota > Metazoa > Chordata > Actinopteri > Cichliformes > Cichlidae > Haplochromis > Haplochromis burtoni. Next base: position 84,550 of record NW_024582542.1, read on the forward strand.
CAGCGTAGCCCTGGACTCCTCAGGCTGATAGCATACAAGTCTGAAAAAAAATGAGTAAAACATTTTAAAGTGAATTTGGTTCATTTCCAGATCCGTGGTTTAGTTATTGAGCTATACAAGAGTAACTTTGTATGATTTACAATTTAAATAATCATTTACACAACCGGTTCACAAAAGCTACCCTTCAATTTTTTTTTTTAAAAAGTGTGTAAACAGGGCAGTACGGTCTAAATCTATGTAGAAGATATAATCGCTGATCTGTGTATGTTTTAGTGGTTTAATGAACAGCCAATGGGGCCATAAAGTGTGAACAACACAGTAGCTTCTGTATGTTTAATCTGCTCCATTTGTTTTTTAAATTGATAGTAATAATTATAAAAGTAAACTTTATAAATTACTTACGTTTTAGGTGACAAACAGGAGAATAGGGGATAACGATAAATAAAGGTGTATGAGCAGAGAAGCGCTATGAAATCATTAATGTCAGTTACACAGTCATTTCTGCCTGAGTCAACATCTACCACCCTCAGTGCTGCTGCCAGTCAGTGAAGACAGCAAAAATCCTAGAGTGCAGAGAAAGTTCATTTTCAAAGATTTTCATTTTTAAGAGGAAATTTTCAGAAACTGTATGGTTTTAATAACAGTTTTTCAGACTTTAACTATCTTACAAACACCTTTTACTTGTACTGCATCCTATTGCATGTTTTTCTTAATTTGTGAAAGTATAATAAGTCTCTAACTGTAACACATGCAGTGAAAAACTAAGTACACCTCATGATTCAGTAACTTGAAGGTGGTTTGACCTTTAACAACAGTAATGTGAAGTAATCGTTTTCTGACAAATGACTTTTTCGGTGTCTAATATCATTGTGGAGGAATTATGGCCCATAATGTTCGTGCTGACATGCTGCATTTGATTTGCCAAATGTGGTGCTGTTCATTATAGTCTAATATCTCCACTTTGATCTTGTTTTCTAATAGTATGATCATGAACTTTAATATTTAATAGGCTAACTGAAGCCTGTAGAGTTCAAGATACTTTGACAACTAACATTTTTTCTATTTCTCTGGCCATTAGACGGCTGACCTTTAGTTGAATTTGATGGGGCATGGACCTCTGGGAAGACTGTCAACGGTCTTGAATATTTTTCCACTTGTGAATAATTCACTATTGAACGATGGACTTTAGATTGGTTGGTCTTGTAATCCATCTCAGACAGATAAGCAGTGAAGATTGCTTTAATGATCAAAGATCGTTGTTGATATTTTTCCTCCTTGGCACCATGTTAACAGACATCTGAATGCTCCTAGCCAGAAAACTGTCAAAAGTTCACATTTTACCCATGGTCAATAGCTCAACTGCATTTGATTCTCAGCATCTGGTTGCTACTTACCCTCTTAATGCCTATGGAAGAATAAAGGTGTGTGGGCTAAATCAACAAACAGATGCTTTAGAAAATTTAAATTAAATATCGAATTTACTGAAATACAACCAAAAGTCGTAGCTCTACTAATATAAGTCTGATTCTGTCCTCTCTGACCACATTAGATCAGGTATATACAAGATATTGTGCTTGTCACAACTGGCTGTTCGTGATCTCATTAACCACACACAGAAGATTTTTTCTAGTTTGAAACAAAACCCACCTGCCAAATGTTCTGACTGATTGTCCTTCCTCCACGCTTCCAGAGTTTATTTCCCAGGGGAAATGAAAAACTGCAGCTAAGGGCAGCATCCCGATTTCTTAAAAAAAATGTTTGGTTTGTATGATTAAAATTTAAGAGTCGTTTAACTGAAGACGACTTGGTACTTCCGCGCTACATGTCACGTGGCTTACCTCCGCCTCTCTGCGCCTGCGTGGATAAGAGGCCGATTCAGGAGAAGCCGTCAGTTTGCAGGAGTTTTAGGATCTGGGTCGCTTCATAGTTTTAAGTAGTAAGTATTGTTTCCAGTCTGAGACGGAACCATGAATCCTGATATCGTTAAGGAAAGAAAAAATGCCACGTTTGACGTCGAAAAACTGACCTTTATTTTGGACGGTGGCCCAGAAAAGACCAGAAGAAGGCGAGAAATTGGTGAGATTGTAAATGTCTTCCTTGATCAAAACATGTTATTTTAACGCGTTTGGTGCTGCTGACTGTTTTAATTTAATACGATCATGGGGACCTGTACTTGTATTTAAGTAAAAAACACTCACGTGAAGGTAAGAGAAGTTTAATGTTAGCACAGCCGTGTTTCCATCGGCTGTTAGCTAAGGTGTTAGCAGCTCTCATAACCTGCAGGTGACTTTTAGTGTCCGGGGTACAACACACTTTTATATGTTTTAGATATCAGTCTCAGAATTATTAGTTTAAAGTGGCATTTCTGAAGGTGACTGTGCCACAATGATTTTTATGCGATCCGAATCTAAATTCGGCTTTAGTGTCATTTATATTTATGATTACGTTTCATGCGTTTCACTGTACTGAAGCAATGCACTTTAACCCACTTCTTTTTTTTTTATTTTATTTTATTGTGGACAGCGGTAGATGAACCCAAACTGCTGACACGTCCCGTGTAATGTTAGTTCAGCACGTACAACTTGAGGCGCATACTGATTACTATGTAGGTATATTTATGTACAGTGAAATCTTTCATCCGGTACTCCAATGTTCAAATTCAAGCTGGAATTTGGCATTGTGGAAATCAATAAACGGGCATTTGCAGTGTTTTTTTAGTAAAGGTTAATGTGTCTCTCATGTAAACTGATAAACTGCTAATGGCAAGCTAACGGAAGCTGTTTCTTGTGTCATCAGGGATCACAGGACAGGGGGGAACAATTAATTTTCCCAAGGGGCCACATGGGACTGGAGAATCACACCAATAACTTCATAAAGAGAAAGAATTAGTTATTGATATTAAGCAGAACTGAACTCAGCCTATGTGTAGAGTTACCTTTGCAGCAATCCCAGCTTCCCATGTGACCTCTTTTAGAAATTTAATTACTGTCTTTTACATGGGGGGGGGACACTAAAACCATTTTGCTAAGCGAATGACTTCTTTACAGTTTATTATAGGATGCTGAGTGGTTGTGTCCTACTCAATTCTGGTGAAACAGGCTTACTATGTGTTTTGCCTTGAGGTATTTGTGGGATTCATCCTTTTCAGTGTGCCATACCTGTTCAATTAGTAGCTGCCTTACTAATGCATGAATGTTTGAATTTCCACTGTAGAGTCACTCGTTTTCAGCGACCCAGACTTTAAGGAAGAAGACCCAAACTTCTTGTCCCGCAGTGAGCGCTATGACCAAGCCGTTAGAAAAAGTGCCCAAATGATCCTGAAGCTCAGAGAGTATGGTATTGCTGACCCAGAGGAGATCTACCACTATAAGAGGTATGTGGTAGAGGAATCTGCTCATAAAGCCAACTGTTAAAGTAAATGGGTTTGTTATTAAACAACAGCCTGCAAATGTTTAAATCCACTCGTTTGTGTGTAGATGCTGTTCATCTGTAGAAGTATAAGTGGGGAGGGGGGGCTTATCACACTCAGTGCATTTCAGCGTATACTCATAAAAAGGCTTAACGAAATGTTCTTATGAAGCAAATGATGTGAGGCTCAAAGGTAAAGTATCGTGTATGTGGTGTACGTTAATGTTACTACACCCCGACTGTACTTTGACAGTAATCAAATTATCCACCCACCTTCTCTGTCAGCTTGTGTGCGTTATGCAAAGCAACGAAAACCAATGTTTGTTCCCGAGCAATAATCTCAAACAGTGTCACAGATGTTACATGAACGGCCCTAATATAGTTTTCTTAATTAACCTCCTAAGACCCGAACTCTTCCACGGCATGCATTTTTAATTTCTCTTTGATATTTGGGCTGATTGGGACCTGATGAATGTAAAAACAAAGAATTACTAAAAAAAAATGTTTACCCAATTTTTGTTTCTGAGAAAAATGAGAGCCACTTATGAGGATATTTGTTTAAAATTTCGATAGAACAGTAGCAGTATAATGTCCTTGTAAGTGGATATCAGGCCCTTGTAGAGCAAATTTGAGTATTTTGGTCTAAATAACCCAAAATGTGATGTTCACATATGTGGACGCCAGGTCCTAGGAGGTTAAGAGCCCCCCTCCCCCCTCCAAATTGAACCCAATCAAGTAGATTTTTTTTTTTAAACCACTCTTGGCAACTAAGTCAACAACAAAAGCAGCTGGAGCAAAGTTCGCAAAAGATTAAAATTGTGTTAGAGGGCAGCAATCTGCCACGTATCGTGCGCTTTCTTCATGAGCTGTGTGCATTTACTTAAACTCAATTCTTCAAAGCTCTACCATGCAGTGCAGCTTTACTTCCACTGTAAACTGCACATATTCATACAAATCCTTTGAGTTGTCAAGACACATGACCAGATTTATTAACAGTCAAAAATCCCCAAATGATCTGTAGCTCGTCACTGAGTTCTCACCCTGCATGTTTAGAGCTGAGCCCCACATTCTTCTGGTCCTCATATTACTGAAGACCATTGTCATATTTTGATGAGGAACAGTGAGCAGATGGGTTTGGAGTGTTTCAGGTTGAATGTCATATTTCCGCATAGAGATTGATCCACAATGAAAAGTGCAAAGAGCACAAGAGCAACTCTGTGCCTTTTTCTCAGAGGTGCATACACACAGAGCTCTGCAACATGACACGTTACCTGTTTGTTTTAATTTTTAAATGTTTTAAAATTTCCCCACTACCACATAATGCATGCTGTACTGAAATGTTTGCCAAAATACAGCTTTTAATGGGGCTTTGGCTTGCAACATTGCATAACATACAGGGAAAAATGTTTCCACTTATTAAAAATGCAGATGGGTCAGGATCTGACTGTAAGCAAAGTTCTTTGTTCATTATCTACACAATCGCTGTAATAGTTTGTCATGTATTTCACTTGAGCTGTTGGATCTGTCTAGAGATCGTACAGATTTATCTGCACACAGTCCCCAGCAATTTCTAAGAGGGTTGTCCCATTTTAAAAAAGGAAAAAAAAGAAAATCAAACATTCCCTATTGGTTTTCCTTCCACTGCCTCCAGTTCATCTGAATTGTTAAATGCTTTTGTAGAGAAGCGCATGTTTAAAATCTGCATTTCCATGTACACACTGTTTTGGTTATTTACTGGGTTCATTGGGTATATTTATTTTTGACTGGCTAATTAGCACCATTTGTACATTAAAGTCCATGCATCTTTGTTTTAAAATGAGTACTGTTAGATCTCTTCACTTGCATTTTTGCTTTTTTTTATTTTTTTTATTTATTTATTTTTTTTTGGGGGGGGGGTTGCTCCACTTGGTAAAATCTGGCCAAACTGGTCAGTCATTCTTGGATTTACTTTAAACTAATTGACTTGACTATTTAAGACCCTTAGACACAACTTCATGATGCTGTGCTAAAATGCCTCAAATTCTCAACTTTTGAGAGTTTAATCTAAGTTATATTTTGGGGAAGATGAGACTATTTTGGGGTTGTTTTATTTTAGCAAAACTGGGAACTGTTGAACAGAGTATCTCTCACTACTTGTATGTTTGACAGATCCAAACTTCTCACTATATAGGAAATAAACTTGATGTCATAAAATAATGCAGTCATCTAACATTAGAGTTGATGGTAAATCTGACCTTGTATTCACCCAGTATGGTCAAAGGCAACATCCCAGAGGCTATGGGAATACATTTTGGGGTGTTCCTTCCAACCATGCACAGCCAGTGTGACTCTCAGCAAAAAAAGAAATGGTTGCCTCTGACAGAGTCCTTCCAGGTGGTGGGCACATATGCCCAAACTGAGATGGGTCACGGTCAGTCTTGGATTTAGCTTTTGACACAAATTAACTTAATTTTTGTGGAGTTCCTTAGACAAAACTTAATGATTCTGTGTTGAAACGCTTCAAATTTACAATTTTTATTTTTATTTTTCCCCAAAAAAGTTTAATAAATGATCTCTAAGGCCAGGCAAAATGCCATTTTTAAGCAGGATGGGAAAAGTGTTTAACACCAAGAATACCTCTGATTTCTTGTATGTGTTTGACAGATCCAAACTTGATGTATGTAGAAACTTCCAATTGGATGTAATCAAATTATCCGTGTCTAATATGTGAGTTAACATTGTCTGAACCACACTTGTGTACACTTCCCTTTACCCAGTATGGTCAAAGGCAACAATCAGGAGCCTTTGGGACTACACTTTGCCATGTTCATCCCATTCCTGCACAGCCAATGTGACCATCACCAAAAAAAGAAATGGTTGCCTTTGGCAGAGTCCTACCGGGTGATTGGCACGTATGCCCAAACTGAGATGGGTCACGGTCAGTCCTGGACTTAGCTTTGAACTTACTGAATGTTGATTAAGGCCCTTGGACAAAACTTTATCATCCTCTGCTGATAAATGATCAGCAGTCACATTTGAGCAAAAGAATAAAACCTTTAAAACCATAACTCTAATTTCTTGTATGTGTTTGACAGAAGCAAAATATTGAGAAAATCCAAAGTAGTTGCATGTGTGTCCTTATGATTGTGTTTGCAGTTTGCATGCTTTTCTAAAAGACACGCTACATGTAGATCTATTCATGCTATTAGCGTAGCTTCAGTAGAAGTTCCCATTTAGACCCTAAATATTAAACTAGTTTTATGTCATCAACACTTTCCCATAAGCAGTTTCTAAGTCTACTTCCTTCCCACTGACTCTTTCATTCCCCTTTCTATGTTGATAATGCCCCAATTATGAAGCTTGTGTATATTTTGATTGCTCCCCTGATTTGCGCTCTTTTCTATGCATGATTTAACAATTAAGACTGAATAACTGATCAGAGATGGCCTGTCTTTGTTTGGCCTGTGGATTTGAAATAATGGGAACTAGAAACATGAAACTAGTTCAGTTGTCTTTTTCATGAAGTCTTGAAAGAGTAAGAGAAGCAGCATTATAAGCTGCAGAAGTTTGTGGCTCATGAGTTCATAATGAGGCCTCTGAATGTCTCTTTGTAATCTGAGAAATTAGCAAATCTATGTGAGAGAGAATGTAGGCCAAGCAGCTATTGTTTGGTGGCTTTCTGTTAAAAAGCCCGGTGGATGTTATTTTGAATTTGTAAATCTGTCACAAAGCTGCACTTAATATTTACCCCTGTATTCACTCACCAGTTCAGTTTGGTTTGAGCCTACACTGGGTCAGTTAGAGAGAACACTTAGTTGTGGTCAAGGGTGCCTTAACACTCTTGTGAGGCTATTCCTAATATCAGACTGCTGTAATTTGCGATTTAGACCCCATATTCACTGAAAATGATGCAAAAATAAATAAAAACTCTGCACTGTGTTGGCAACAGTTGCTCATTATGAATTTGCTGCCTGCTACACTATTTTATTAAAGTTGGGGGTGGCACATTTTTGCTCCTTTGTTTAGGAACTAACTGCTTCTGTTTTGTTTGGGGTTTTTTTTGTTTATTGTTTTTTTTTTTTTTTTTCACGACACAGTGAATCCTTTCAATGACTGGACTGTTTAATGTTCCTTCTCCTCTTTAGCCTGCAGGACACTCGAACCATGGGTTCCAAAAATCATTAAACAATTTTTGTCCATTGTAAATGATCTCAGGACCAAAGAAAGCACTATCCTTTTGTTTTGTTTTTGTAACTACAAAGTCATGTTAATAATTAAATGTTCCACTTTGGCTGCCCCATCCCAACTTGATTTCCCAACATGTGACTAGTATCGTATTCAAAACGAGCATATAAATAACACTACCAGTTATCTCTTTAGACTTAATTAATTTGCATTCTGTCAGCGTTGTAACAAGCAGGTCCAGTTTACATCTATGTATCCGTTCAACTCCCCTAAACATTTTTGGTGGCTTTGAGTTGTTGCCAACTGAGCAACCCAAACTGAGAGTAGGCTAAAGTTCAAGTCTTGGTCATCCCTGTCAGTGGTATGGGTAAATGTGTAGATCCAACTACTAAAGACAAACTTTTGGAAAATGGCATTTATGAAGTTTGAAGTTAGATTCTCACCACATGATCAAATCAGCAATTCCAATATGCATGTCATGCTGACAAATTGTTTTAATTTGTCTTTGTCACCTCTTTCTCTGCTGCTTGTGCACATGTCTTTTATTCTTGCATCACTATTTCAATTCCTGTAAATAATTCTTCCTGCGGATACAAAACTGCATCATTATCTTCTCATTCATCTCTGCTAACGTTGTCTTAAACTCTTCATAATCATTTCCACCATCTGCGTCCCTTCTCCTCGCCCTTTCTACATTACAACCTGCTTTTTTCCCCATTTCCCACTGCCTTGCGTGGCCAAGATGTGTGCACCCTGACAGGCCAGAGCCCCTGGATCTTCATCTCGGGATGTTCCTGCCCACACTACTCAACCAGGCCACCCCAGAGCAAATGGATCGTTTCTTCATGCCCGCCTGGACCCTAAAGATCATCGGCACCTACGCTCAGACTGAGATGGGCCACGGTAAAATGAAGTCCGAAACAGAGTAGGCCAGTTAGGAACACGATGCCATTTTTAATTTTATTGTCAGTATTCCCACAAACTATTGAGTCAGATTGGTTGCAATTTAAAGTAAGAAAGAACTTAGTGCTGCTTTTTTTCTTCTTCTTTTTTAAAAAAAATCTATTTGTTTATTTTACACATGGCATTCAACACTAGTTTATTATTCAAATATGTATATTCACAAACCAAAATATGCGCTGGTGTACAAGTGGTTTATTTAAAGACACTTCAAGGAATTTAGGTAAATTTAGTCAACTAGAGAACTGCTGCAAACAAAGTAAGAGTTAAACCACTGTTCTACTTTAAGATTAGATGGTGGTAAATGCACCCAGTACATCTCTAACAGTGGAAGTGTTTTCTTTGTTAAAGAGAAAAAAAATCTTGAAACTAATGATTCATTTACATAACATCTGTGTCCACGGGGCCACTGGACAAGTGTAAAGTTTTCCTTTCAGAACTTTAATAAAATGTAACCACAGAGAAACATTGAGTAGTTTCTCACTGGCTGTTGTACTCCCTGGCCACCCCTCCTGTTCCACAGTAGCTCTTCTTATCTGGTTTGTGTTTTTTGTTTTGTTTTCTTGTCTTCACTAATAATCTTTACTGTACTTTAATAGCATGGGCTGTTATGTCTTTAACTAAAAACCAGTAAAATCCAGCTTAAACAGCATAGAACTGAATCATCTTAAAATTGTGATTGAAAATTAAGATCTGTCAAACACCTACAAGCTTCTCTCGGAGAGAAGTGGATTCAGCTATTTTACTTAAGTAAATTTATACTGGATACTCCATTTTAAGTCTCAAGGGCCAAATGTGCTGTCAATTTAAGTTTAAACTTAGATTTTTTTTTTCCATCTCTGATGCTAAAGTTCTGTTCTGTAAATGTAATTTTTAGTCTAGGCATGTTTGTTAACAGTAGTAGTAGTTTTGCATAAAAATCATCAGATCGACTGCTAATGTCTAACCAGCATTGTGATGCACTACTTTTGCTTTTTAACTGTGTTCTCTGCATGTGTGTCTGGTGGCCTTTGACATATTGAATCACTCCAGGCACACACCTTAGAGGGCTGGAGACCACAGCCACATATGATCCAGCCACTCAAGAGTTTGTCTTGAACAGTCCCACTGTGAGCTCCATCAAGTGGTGGCCCGGAGGACGTAAGTGTTTTGACTCCGTTAGGTCTGGGGTTTCATCATGAATAGCGTTTGTGGGGTTTTCTTGTTTTGCTTTTAACCATTTCACCCTCTCTTTCTAGTTGGGAAAACCTCCAACCATGCCATAGTGTTAGCACAGCTTTACACTCTTGGAAACTGCCATGGTCTGCATGCTTTCATCGTACCCATCAGAGATATGAACACACATTTACCCCTGCCAGGTAACCACAGTCTGTGATGACTTTCTGAATGTGATATTTGTAAAGTAAGTCCTCATCATCCTTTCTGTCCATCTCACTTTTTCTCTTACTAGCTTTGTTTGTCTTTCTCTCTCAGGTATTGTTGTTGGCGACATTGGTCCCAAGTTTGGCTTCAATGAGGTTGACAACGGCTTCCTGAAATTGGAGAACGTACGAATTCCACGGGAAAACATGCTGATGAAATACGCCAAGGTGAAATGAAAGTTTGTCTTTTTAACAGCAGTGATTCGCCATGAGTGGATTAATTTACCTCAGCTCTTTGTTTGTGATGTTTGGGAAGGGAATATCTTGAAATTATACCCCGTTACTGCAATAATGCACAGTTATTGGTCATGTTTCAACCATTTCTTGTCCTTTTGCTCCTTGCAGATTATTTTATAATCAAGCGCCAATCTTTGCTAACAGTGGTGGTTTAACTGATGAGTGTCAGAAATTGTGTCCTCATTGGGATTACATTTGCAAATGCCTTGCAAGAATTACTCAAAAAATACTTATTCAATTTGGTAATATACATTGACACTTGGTGTTGTTGGTGGTTATATGGATACAGAATAAATACATTTCAAGTGGGGCTTCAATATGACTCTGTCCACCAGGTGGAGCCAGATGGAACCTATGTGAAACCACCAAGTACTAAGCTGACCTACGGCACCATGGTGTTCATCCGCTCCATGATTGTCGCTGAGTCAGCTCGAGCCCTTGCAAAGTCCTCCACCATTGCCATCCGCTACAGTGCCGTGCGTCACCAGTCTGAAATACGGCCAGGGTCAGTGGACAGTTAATCGCTGTCAATGCAAACATTTGCACAAACATCTCATGACTCAAAAGTAGTGAGTAAAAACAAATTTGTAGTTGAGCTGAAATAAATCAAGTGAACAGGCTGAACGTTACACTAGTACTTTAAAGTACTTCACTCTACTAGTGGTTCCTAGTTTGCCCGAATATCAGCATAAAGGAAAAATGAATCCCAGCGGTATGTGATGTGAAGTATACTGCAGTGCAAACAGCTAGGATTGACACATCTGCAACTTTTGCATAGGTGACTATTTAAAAAAAAAAAAAAAAAAAAAAGAAGACCTGAGACATTAAACTCGGTGGTCTCGCTCGTCTGCGTCACTGTTTCAATCATGAAAAAATATATATATATAGTTTTGTGTTTCTATTGCACAGAGAGCCAGAGCCTCAGATCCTCGACTATCAGACACAGCAGTACAAGCTGTTCCCTCTGCTGGCCACAGCCTATGCCTTCACTTTTGTTGGCCAGTACATGAGGCAGACCTACCACCGCATTACTGAAGACATCAACCAGGGAGACTTCAGCGAGATGCCTGAGGTACTGACCAGCCATCCTCATGTGGGGCAGCAAAGCTTAAATGCCTTTTTTTTTTTTCCTCCCCCTTCCACTTACTTTCAGTCCTGCCTGTCTCGGAACCATGTATTTGTTCCCATTTCTTAAGTTTAATTCATTCATAGCTGTGAATTAATCTGTTTCACTTGCTTTGCTCTCTAATTCACAGCTCCATGCCTTGTCTGCGGGTTTGAAGGCCTTCACCTCATGGGAAGCGACCTCAGCCATCGAGGTGTGCCGCATGTCATGTGGTGGCCACGGTTACTCTCGAAGCAGTGCCTTGCCGGACATTTATGTTGAGTTTACCCCTACCTGCACCTACGAAGGAGAGAATACAGTCATGATGCTGCAGACTGCCAGGTAACGCAAAGTGACATTTAACACCACAAATTAGAGAACTACTGAAGCTGAATTATGTGTCAGTATTGGTGGTGTAGCATATAAGCTCCGTTCATAAACTCACCTTCACACCGATGACTAAAACATGCAGTTAGTTGAAAAATGAAGATATGTTAACTTTTATTTCTAATAGGTACAGTAAATATTTCTGTAAAGCTTTCAATTGATAGAAACGCAGCTGCTAGCTATTTCGCGCATCTAACTGTTAAACTGAACACTCATGTCTGCAGATACCTGGTGAAGAGCTACAAACAGGCTAAGGCAGGCCAGCAGCTGAGCGGCATTGTGTCATACCTGAATGAAGCAGATGTGCGGAGGGTGCAGCCACAGCCCGTCGCTGCCAGGCCAACAGTGGTTGACATCAATGACCTGACTAGCCTGACGGAGGTCTACAAACTCCGAGCAGCCATGTAAGAAAGCAGTGGGAAAGATGATGACCTTGTTACATGAAATATTACCCGTTTCCTTTTATTTGCCCTTAATATTTATATATCTAGTAGAATTGTACAGGTTTTCTGGGTTCGTACATTAGAAAAGGTGGTGGAACTTGAACATTGGATTGCACACTGGGGAAATTCACGCTCCAGCAGCAAAAGGAAGAAGTCAGGAAGAAAAGTCAATTGGAGATATTAGAAAAATGAAAAACCATAAAAGAAGTTGTGTACAAAAAATTTTAAACTGTGTACAGAGAAGAAATCTGTGTATTTTACTGTGTATAGTAACATTTCTACACAGTAAAGTGCAGTCGGGGTGGGAAAATATGCCCTCTCCATGCTGCCACTTCACAACTGAGAACCATGATCACGATGGTCTCTGACAAAGTTGCTTTTTGATTCCCATTCATATTTAGGAATGGGTTTCCACTGAGTGTTGTCCTTCCTGTTATACACCGTATTTTCTTTTTAAAAACAAGTTTTGCAGTCGTCACTACTGATCTCTTTAATAGTTCAGTTTGCTAGTGCAAGTCTGACTTACACCTGCAGTTGTTGGTCAGTTCCTGCATGTGACATGATATGCAGCTGTCATTATCGAAACCCATCCGGCAGGGAGTGTCAGCTGTGGTGGAAGTGTGGGTTTTTTTGTTGGTTTTTTTTGTTTTTTTTTTAAATGTGGTCCACCTTTAAACATCAGAGGGTTAAAAGGCAAATATGCATTTATAATTGGGTGTTGTTTTGTTTTGTTTTTTGAATAGTATTAAGAAAATGATGCTTAAAGTATTGGGACTAAACAGATGAAAAGAAAGTAGTAAAAGGCTAGTTTTTCATAAGAGGAGTTGACATATCTGAAAAAACTAAATGAGTGTTATGGTGTCAAACACTGACTCTGTGTTGGCAGGTAGGTAAGGCTTGGGAGGGGTGAGGCTTTAGTCAAGAACCAGACTAAAAAGCTTGTTTGGTGTTTCTTAAAAATGGACTTGCACAGTCTGACATTTGCTCAGTCGTACATTTCTGCCTGCTTTATCTAAGGCGATTGCAAGAGGGAGGATTAAAGCGTCTCTAAATTGAAGATTAAATAAATCCATCAGGGAGGCAGGTTTAACTTGGACTCAGCAGTGTTTGTCAGGGAGCGTAGGCAACTTCTCTCATCTCCCCTTTTTATCTTAATCCACGTGTTTCTGATTATTTGAGGCACCTGGAAGTTTTTCTTGTTTCATCCAAAGGGCGCACATACTGTATCGTTTCGGACTCAAACTAATTCAGTTAATTCGTGTTTAAGGTTGGTGGCTGCTCTGCCTCCCCAAGTTGTAAAATGCTCTCTTTGTACCCCTGCATTTGTTTTGTTTACCACCAAAGAAGAAACCGCTCTTACAGTATCTGTCATAACATCAGCAATGCCACAAAAACATTTGTTTTGTTTTTTTATCATTATTTCACAGCATAAAACCTCATTTTTAGCTTACTTGCCTTAATCTAGGACTTCATAATCCCTGTCTAAACCCAATTTTAGATGTATTCATTGAAGCTTGAATGTTGTAGGTTAACTAGTGTACTATCTTCCTCCAAGTCTTTGGTGTAAACCTGCTATTTATCTATTAAGTCTATTATGCAAACACTAGTTACTGTCATAGGAGGGGCTCATCTTTTTTTGTTTTCCATCACAAAAGGTTAAAAGTCAACTTTAGTGTGACATGAAACACTCTTTGATCTATAATTGTGAACGAAAAGGGAAGACTGATCGTACTCACATTTAGTTGTATTCAGTATGCAACTCTGTAGGTCAGCGCTAATCTTTAATGTTGATCCATTGAAGAGCATTCGGTACACATTTTAGTCTAGACATACTGGGATGGAAAACTGCAGCTTACCTACAACCACAAGGAGGTAATTCTGGCTTTGTTGCTTAATGCACGCTATGTTTCTGTGTTTATAGTCTAGTGGAGCTGGCAGCGAAGAGCATCCAGCAGGAGCTGCAACGCAGGAAGAGTCAGGAGGATGCCTGGAACAACAGCGCCATTGACCTGGTCAGAGCCTCAAATGTAAGTTCAATTTTTTTTAATTGTCCTTTTTTTATGAATAAATTATGACTAACCTTGGAAGGTTTTACTTGAAAAGAATATCTAAAACATCTGTCACCCTTTGAATATTGCCCTAAAGTTGGAGGTTGTTTGTTACTAGTCGGTATCTTCGGTTCTTCTGTTTCGTGTGTGTATGTATGTATATTCTTTTTTTTCTCTCTCTCTTGTGTTCAGGCCCACTGTCACTATGTTGTAGTGAAACTCTTTACTGACAAGCTTGGGGAGGTTGCTGATACTGCAGTACACTCAGTGCTGTCAACCCTGGCTCTGCTCTACACCCTGTATGGCATCACAAAGAACTCTGGAGACTTCCTACAGGTAAGCAAAATCATCATGTGTGTGGTCAGCAGATAAGCACAACAGTGCTGTTTCAAGGCTCTTTCTACTGCTCAGCTTGGTCTGATCTAAGATCCAAATTTCTACAGCTGCTGGTGTTGTGGGTTTTGTTTTTTCTCAAATTCTTTTTCTAGGCCGGACTGCTGAGTGTGCCTCAGGTGATGCAGATTTCTAGTCGAATCAAGGAGCTGCTGGCTCAGCTGAGGCCCAACGCTGTGGCCCTGGCGGATGCCTTTGACATCCATGACAAGAAGCTGAATTCGGTCCTGGGACGATACGATGGGAATGTTTATGAGCACATGTTCGAGTGGGCTCGCAAATCCCCCCTCAATGCTACAGAGGTCAGTCGAGCCCACGAGGTTGTATGGTTACAGTGTTAATGATAAGCTGCTTTTTGTATTTATCAGCAGCGTGGAACTCGAGTGTGTTTTATATGAAAATGAAGCTGTTGGCAAATCCAACCTCACACTAAACCTGTTTGTGTGATCATTGTGTACAGTGCAATGCATTATTTCAGCAACTTTTTTTTTTTCCTCCCTACAGGTACACGAATCTTTCCACAAGTACCTGAAGCCTCTGCGGTCCAAACTGTGAACTGATCAATGAACCTCACCTCCTGGCCGGACCCTTTGACTCTGCAGGCTCAACAGTACTAATCTACCCCATGATGCTTTTTACTAGCTACCAGCTGGTATATTTCAAATATTAGCCCTCTTAAGGCCATGGTAGATGGCGAACTAACCCTATAAGATAGTAGAGAGTGAGAGAAGGGAATTTAAAGTGAGTAGATGTGTCTTATGAAGGGAAATGGAAATGCAACCAAGACTGAAAATTGATAAAGTGAGCCCACTGAGAGACCTGAAGGAATAGCTTTAACACTAACAATCACACATTTACAATTTTAGGCTGACCTGCCTTTTGAACAGAACATCTACTGCAAAGTATTATTTGTGGTCAGGTTTTTTTCCCTCAATTTCTTTGCTGCATGCCTGAAATTTCCTTTTTTCTTCTCCCTCTCTCTTCTAGCAAGTACAGAATGTCTGATTGTTACATAATGTGGGCAATCGGCTAATGGTAAAATCAGGGTGACAAACTGTTGTTCTTAATTATTTGAAGAGGCTTTTGTTTGTCCATAACATTTCTCAATCATGGTACTGCTTAAGGAGTAGTTTCACATCAGTGATTCAACCAATAACATGGCAGACTTCCGTTTGTTTCAGATACAATTTTCGATTTAAAAACTTTTTCATAAAGCGAGCTTCTTCAGTCACTTATGTAATAAAATGATCGTAAAAGTCACTGCTAACTGATGGCTCACTTGAAATCTGTGATTTTTGTTTTAGTATCAAATGTTCAGCATCTGTACCCCGGAAATGTGGCCGTTTTTTAACAGCATCTGCTGCAGTCGGCTGTAAACCCACGTCACCAGCTGTAGTCCCCACAAGCCTTTAACTGCCTAAATCCTCCAGTTGTCTTATTTCAGTCAAAAAGGTGCATCTGTCTGCCTCTTCTCTTATTTCTTATTCCGCATCTGTTCCCACACAATGACCAACATTATGTCACATGGCAAGTCCGCCGTATTGGTGCTCCATAAATAGGAGCTGAGCTCACTGGACAGCTGAGAGGCAGTGTGCACATTTGAGACGGTGGAAAAATTTGGGGCTGAGAGAAGATCAAGTTCAGCACGCTAGGATTCTCAAATCTTCAGTTTCTGACAGTATCGGCTCTGTATCTGTAAATGCTCAGCATGATTATGTTAAGGTCTGGATGGATTTTTTTTGTTTTTTCATTTATTCTAACATATTTCAATCTAAGAAATATAAATTTGTTTACTAAAATGTTCCTTTTATCTCAGAGTGCAATTGTTTAAGTGATGCTGCAAAGCAGTAAAAAAAATTTTTTTTAAATTTTTTTAAATTTTTTTTTGTAAATGACTTGTTGGGCAGTGAGCTTAAATCTAAAACCTCGCTGTAGATGATGATGATGATGATGATTTTGTATAATAATTATGTGCCTGACCATTAATTCAGAATGTTATCACATGACTTCTGTTTCAATCCTGTATTTAATGGTTTGGGTCTGCTGTAAGTTCTGATGACAAAGTTGTTCGTAACACTGGTCTTCTAATTTGTGCAGTCATTGTGGGTGGGGAGGAGTTTTATTTTCTTCTTCTTGACTCTAATTCAGAATGTTCTCACAAGTAATTGCATTTCATTTGTTTTGTTTGGTTTTTTTTTTTTCACAAAACTATTTTGATTTGTTAAACGGTCACAATGATCACTATATAAGAGTAAGCTGTTTGAGGTTTGTTTTTTCTTTTTTAAAAGATAAAATAAAAACATGTTTCAATGAGTAAGAACAGTTTTTATGGTTGGAAAATAAAGACATGACCTGAAATATCACCATGGTGTGTGGGTTTTTTTTGTTTTTTGTTTTTTGTTTTTTAAAAACCCACCAAAAAAGTCCACAAAAAATCTGGAGAAATAAATTAATGAGTGACATGTATACAGTTCAAAATTTTCTGGCTTTGACCAACAGTATCTTATTTTTACTTCCAACTGTTTGGACACTAAAATCCTGGAGTTCCTTTAAATTAATATTCGCAAGTATTTGCAGAAATATTTTGGGAGAATAAGAAGCTTAACTTTGCTTTAGAGGCAAAAAATTCTGTATTCTTCACTGATCTTTTGGTCTCTATATATTATTTTTCCCTAAGTGTTGAAAGGAATGTTTTTCGAGCTATATAGTAGGCAATGTTACACGAGTACCTGAAGTACTGCAAACCTACATGGAAAAACATTTACAGTTTACACGAACGAAACTATAACATAATTGCAAAATAATAAAATAAAACTGATCAGACACATCCAGAAATGCAGGTGTGTCAGCTGCAGAATTACTCCTTACTACTTTGAAATTGGCAACAGCTTGATCTGTTAATGGTTAACAAATTACATAGTAATGAGAAATATTTCAGTAATAAACTAGTCTTTGAACTTGTTGAATTACTATGCAAATATGACTTTGGTCCAAATACAAAGCAACTACTGCAAAATGTAGTTCACTACTCCTTAAGACTGATTTTTGAATGGGTACAAAGTAATGTATACACATTGCTATTAAAATCACAGGATTGTAATGTAGAATAAGCAGCTTGATTGCTAATGAATAAGCTACCAGACAGTGCAATGAAGCATGCTGCATATTTGTGTAGGAGTTGGAGTAAATGACTTCTATGCATATGAGTGTGGTGAGGGGGCAATGGACAGCTGCAGTAATAATGTAATTTTACAATTACTCTATTCTGAGTACTTTAGTGAAGTACAGTTTTAATGTACTAAAAGTTTTATAAGTGTTTCTACTTTCTGCTTGTAGCCCACTGTTATGTATCCACTATTATGTATTTCTTATTTGGTATTTTGGCTACGGTTAGGGTGCTATTGCACTCCAAAAGATTTATTTCAAAGCTTTAGTTATTTATTATTTTTTACTTTATGATAAATAGATTTATGTCTATTTATATAATAAGCTATATTATAACATCCATTATTATGATGCACATGTAAGAGATGGATGTATTTTCTGGTTATAAAAAGTGAAGCTAATTCAGAAATACATTAAACCTGTATTCTTTTAATGGCCAGCAGGGGTCGATGTATGTAAATTAACCTTGAAGTTCATTTTGTAAATAATGGTCAGTCTAAGAGTTAGGAGGATTATTGAGAATTCAGTTGATTTAAACCTTGCTACTCACATCAGGTTTCAAAACACTATGATATTCATGGCTGCATGTGAGCACCACTATATTTATTTCTGATCAAGTAAATGATCTTTGTCACCCTCTGCCACCAAATGGTGATTGTATCACAACAAGCTCTAAATGTAAGCTAAAAGGTATGTTTGTATGGGACAAACATTAAATATGCACACACACAAAGTGTGACGTTTAATGGTTTGGCAGTAATCATGTGAAGAACAAGAAAAATGTATTTGATTTGAATGACATCATCCCAACTCCCTTGTAAAGTAAATACAATAAGCATAAATGGAAGCTATTTTTTCTTTTTTTGTAGGAGGGAATACCTTTTTCTATAACAGTAAATATCAAAACTCTTATTTAAGCTGTCATTTCATTAGGGACAGCTAGTTGCCTCACAACAAGAAGGTCATGAATTCACATCCACCATCTGACTGGGGCTTTTTTCTGTGTGGAGTTAGCATGTCCTCTCCATCTCTAGGTGACTATGTTTCAAAATTTAAGAAGTTCAGAAAAGAAACTATGACACAGGCTGAACTTCATAACATCCCAGCCTCAAGAAACACATGCAAAAGAATTGGTACATTGACCAAAGTTACAAGGAGTAAAACTAATTTCCATTTTTAAGCAACCAGTATTATTTCGGTTAGTTTTTGTGTATGTGGAGACTTTGACAAGAACACATATACTGACACCGCCCCTGCTTCTCGGGCTCCTGTTCTTTCAGGCCCGTGTCGGGGGGTCCTAGCTCCGCCCCTGGTTTCTTCAAGGATGTTGGAAGCAGAAAGAGGGAAGTAGTGACACGCTGTTGGACACTAACCCACAGTATCGTTGCATTTCGGATATATTCTCTCTGCTAATGAATTATAATCTAGGCATTTCTTCCTGGAGGTGAGTGGAATAGCACTCTTCAGCTCTTTTATTTGTTTTTGTGACGCTGCGATCGCTAAAACTTAACTTAGGGTCGGGGGTCAACGGTCATTATTAATACGCTTTTAATATGAAAGCACCTAATAGCTCAGTATAAGGTGTACTAATGCTGTAATATTTACTGTTTTTTTTGTATGCGATCCTAGATGAGTCAAAGCGTTTAAACAGGAACAAACAGCACTGCTAATAATGACATTTCCAGTGTCGGCGTTAGCTTCCAACGGTCGTTTACATCTAATGTTAGAGTAGCGGCTGAAAGCACGCCTCGGCAAGCCCTTTGTTGCTCTGCCTGTTGGGACAAGTGCATATGAATGCAATTAATCCTCTTGGATTTTCTCATGTTCTCCCTCTAAAGTTAATCGTAGTCGCCGTGTGCCGAAAAATTGAATTTGCCGTAAGCCTTACACCCCTCCCATTTATTTTTCGTGGAAGGTAAGAGGTGGGTTTGACACACCATGTTTCCCCGGAATGACAGGAACGGACGGTTTCACATGAAAGTATGACACAACTAACGTGAAACCATTTGTGTGTCACTGCTGATTTTGAAAATGTGTGTTTGCATTTGTTAGTTTTTACTAAAACAGAGGCAGGGCGGTGAGTTATTGAAATGCTGATTAGAAGTTAACCAAGTCACAACAGGTAGGAATAGTTGCGTTCAAGTGTCAGTGTACTTAAAGTTAAAACCAAAGACTGTATATAAAAGACGTTGCACACTGGTTTGGAGTCTTTTTGAAGGCTCAGCATTAAGCTGTGTTAATCTTTTGAAGCCACATGTGACCATATTTGGGAGAGATAGTGGCATGTTGCGGTATCCTCTAGCTAGCGGGCTTGGTTAGCAATCTGCATCTATTAACTGTACCACAGACTTGCAAATCTGCTGCCGCCAGACTAACAAAACTCTACAATTTCTCGCACAGAGAAGCAGAAACTTTCTGGACAGTTTGCACAAACACTCAAAGAGGTTCAGTTTGTTGACCCAAAGCCTGCCAGAGAGCAGCCAGCTTCAGTTTCCTGTGTTGGGACACCTGTCATTTAAAGTGGCTACACCTTTAACTCCAGCATTCAGTTGGACATGTTTAAAAGAGAAAAAAACCCCACTATGGTTTTGTGTTTAGGTGGGAAACTGTCAGTAGAGGCCAAAACAGGCTTTATACCTCGCAGTAAGCATGGTTTTTAATGCTGTACAGTTGGACATGTTAATGTGGGAGTCTTTTGGGACGCTCTTCTGGAGCCAGCTGGATGTGCCCATTAAAGGAACCACAGTTTTTAGGACTTCCTGTGTTTTGTTTGTTTCCCTCCTTATGCACTGTAGAGCAGGGTCGTATTACAGGAAGCATGTTCAAAAAACTTTTTAAGAATAGACTTGAGAACCTTTGAGAACTTTCAGAAAGGCTAATCACAGATCAATCATCTTTGAGTATGGCAAACATTTTTTTTCCATCCGTGTGACCAAAAACAGCACAACAAATAAATAATCCTTAACCAGTAAGTTATTCTAAAGCTTTGACAGATAAGGTTGTTTTTAAAGAGTGATTGTTACAGTCCAAAAATATTTACAGTGGAGGGAAACTGGCTGACAGCTGCAGTACTGTCCACAGAGTCACATACTTAGAAACATGGAGGCAATTTATTCTGAGCTGATCATAAATCTGCTATGTAATTGCTTTCTCTGTCCATATAGACTGACAACTGAAGTATTGTAAAAGCGATAAGTTAAATATTTTAAAGAACGTTACGAATGAGAAAATGAATCGGAGGGTCAGTCAGCTGATTCGGGTGCAGCAGGAGGGGAGGAGTCAGAGAGAAACTTAGACTATGTTGACAAAAATCTGCCAGTGAGCAGATTTAGTTCGCAGAGTCTGTTACCTTGGTTACTAACTCAGAGTTTAAGTTAACTCTCTAGAACAGAAAACGTGGGTTTTCCATTAACTTATGGTTAACAAATTCAGAGTTGTTTGTTAAACCTACTTCCTGGAATTAAGTCCTGGGTTATCATAGGACACACAAAGCTCAGTGTGATCTCAAGTGGGCTAAAGCTATAATTTAATAACCTATATGGGGGGGGGGAAACATATCCCTCTAAATTTCTTTGAGAACATTGTAAAGAAGTACAGGAACATCAATGGGGGGGAAAAAAGAGGCAGCTTTAAATAATAGATCTCAGGTTTTGACACATTCATTTACTGTCAATACATTTTTACTATGATATGTACACAGTGGAGCTATACAGGCACAAAATCTTCACATATAGTGGATTTGTAAATATAGAACAATAGCATTTTATGTCTTTATGTTTCAAATAATGTGTCTAGATCCAAAAATACTTTGTTACTTCTTTATAGTAATCCAGGCACCAACACTACGACAGAAATATCAGTTTTACTGAAAAACATGACATAATTAATGACTGAACACAATGCAGAGCCATCCATGGTGCTGAACTGGACCTTCTGGAGGGCTACGTGTTTGACATCGCTCTTGTAGAGAGTTGTCTACTCTGTTTTTGTTACTAAAAAGAGCATTGAACCTTCTCTGATTCACTGGTTGGAGGCAGAAAGCCGTGTAGACGCAAACACATATCAAGCACATGTTGATTAATGTCGAGACAAAAAAGTGTTGCAGATATACTTTAGTTATACTCAGTGGAGGTCTTCTCTTTCACCGCCTCTTACTGCATATTTGTTTAATGATGGTTTGCAAGTAGTTCGAAGCAGCACGGTTACTTCAGGAGCTAATTTTAAAATTGAAATTTAGTGTAGCGTCATTGTCACCCACCCCTGATATGTGGGAGGGAGGTGGGTGATATGATCAAAATGATCACTGCAATAAGTATCACATCATCACACAGTTTGACTTTAAAGTCATGTAATGAAATCATTATGTTATATTGCTCACCCCAGCCTCACTGACATCACAGGATGAAACTGAAACCTGTATTATCTCTGCATCTCTGTGTACAACATGAAATAAAAAGAGAATTATTGCGGTATATGCTCATTACATTAACTTTCTACTAACTTTATGCAA
Organism: Haplochromis burtoni; assembly: GCF_018398535.1. NCBI lineage: Eukaryota > Metazoa > Chordata > Actinopteri > Cichliformes > Cichlidae > Haplochromis > Haplochromis burtoni. The sequence continues at coordinate 106,791 of NW_024582542.1, forward strand.
TCATGAAGGAAATTCAGAAAAAAGAGGAAATTCACTGTCACATAAACAGGTACAGAAGGCACGGTGTTTCCATGTAATGGCTAGCAAACAGCTGTTTCTGTGTGGTTGGAGTCATGTGATGTTTGCACCAGTTTCACATTTGTCACCTCTTTACAAAAGAAAACTGTAGCCTAGTTTCATTCAGAAAGTTCATCTTACTTGTTTGACAGCCTCCCACAGAAAAAAGCCAAAAATGTCACATCTCCCCGTTTTTATCAATCAGCAATAACACAAAAGGATCTAAGCTCAAGTTTAACAAGTCAAAGGTCAGCAAATTCGTTTATTTTACCTTCAGAAGTCATGCCATTAATCTGCTTAGCTTTACTTCTCAAAAAGTACACAGTTTTGTTGGACGTTATGGGATATGCTTTATCTGCGTGTTCTGCTTTTACTTGTTTGTCAAACTGATTTTAAAGGTTCTTAATTGATGACGTATTGATCCTATGTTGGGTGGCATATACTCCAGCCCTGAAAATAACATGTTTTAACACTTCAGACAAGGATCACTGTCAAACCAACTAACCTTAACCTGTTTCCACAGCGAGTAATCCAAACTACGCAGTGGCATTTTAATAACTGTCCTCGTGTTGTGGATGGTCTAATCTCAAAAGTTTTCTTGGTTCAGTTTTGTCTGTTTGGTTTCAGCCAGAGACACAAAAACTCTGCCAGCTCTGCCAAATTAACTTCTTTGTGACAAGGGAGCAATGAAAAGTAACTTCTTCTTTTAGCGTGACTGAGCAGTGTCGCAAGTTTTAACTTTTAGAAATAGTTCAGTTACAAAATGAGATATCGTCTTTAGATGGAAACAAGCTGTTAGGTTCTACCTCCGTTGAACCTTACGGGGTTTCTTTTCATGTGAAACTGTGATTGTCAGATACATCTGCTCAGAGGTTTAAGTTTTCATTTTTTGTTACTTCCCCATTTGTCAAACCACAGTCCTCTTTTTCTCTCAACAACAAAGGCTGGAAAAGATACCATTCATTTCCATGCATTTATAGTGGTAAGTATGGAAAGCCCTCAGCTTGTCCTTTTGTTTTTTGGGGGTCTTCCATGATGTTATCTGTTTTCAGCTAAGAACACACCCAGAAAATGGTAAGCCCCTTTAAAAAAAAAAAAAAAAAAAAAAAACCAAACAAACAAAAAAACCCCACCCACTTAAGTTACGGGAGTATCAAGCTACTGGCTCATATGCTGGGATTTTTTTTCCTCCATGCCAAACCTCATTCCACAATGTATGACATTTTATCTGAAAATATGGGAACATTCTAGGAATGCTTTGAAATCCAAAGACGCGTAAATCTGCAAAAAAGCTTTTTGTTGATAATGTAGAAGTCTTCAAAGTGCAGAGGAGTCCATGTCCACTTTGGATATTTATTGCGGCATTGAAAAGCTAATTTCCTTCCACATTTCATGCTAGTTTCGGAGGGGAGACAAAATGTCCTCACTCATATTCTGTCTCTGGCACTGCAGCAGCAGATTTGCGACTGCTTCATCTGTTTCGCTTTTTTTTTTTTTAAAAAAGGCAAGCTGGGCTAGCTGAGAGGAATTTATCTGGCAAAAGCCTTACGCTAGCAGTTTTCTGAGTGTCGCGTTTCAACATTCACATGTGTCATGTGTTGTTTTGTGTAAGATTAGCTATTCATGTTAAGGATTGTAAGGAACTCTCATGGCGTGGGCCAAAGCTGTTGCTGCAGCATTGCAAAGCTTGCTGGTATGCAAGTTTGGGCATGAAGACTCTTGGAAAAGGTGCAGCGTTTTAGATGGGTTAGGTCACAGTCAAGGTGCTTCTCAAACGTGCTTATCATCTTCTAATGGATCTGAAATGGAACGATTGATCTGTTTTAGCCACCAAAGTGCTATCATCGTCAGCCAAAGAAATATAATGGTATTAGTAAAGATTTAAGGTTTTGTTTAGAGCCAGTCATCATCAAGAGGTATTGTGGTTGGAAGCGAAGAATGAGGGGGCAGTTTTGATTGTTGCTCTCACTCTTTGGAGACGTACAGACACCACTGAAACTCGCACACTCTCCTACGCCTTCAGTAGCACTCAACTGTTGTGCCTGCTGGCATAATGACTGTCGGCTCAGTCATGATGAGTTTTAACCCTACACACCTAGCAACAGTAACAATCAGACCTCTTCTATAAAAAAAGCCAAGAGAATCTCACTTCAAAAGAGTCCTCTGCTTTAACATTACATTAAAGGTTTTTGTTAAAGCAGAGTACTCCTTTTTATTTTGACAGGTGCATTTATTAGACATTCAGAAGCACTGGGTGTGCACCATCCACTATGCTGAGCCACTTTAATGCCATCTGACTCTTTCGGTGCTTCTCCTTTTTTGGTTACATTTAGTAAGCTTATTTTATTTGTCTTCATTCCATTAAGTGATTTACTGAGGTCCCTTTTATTTTGTTCTACTTAATTTTCTTTCCCACATTATTTATTTTTATTTAATTTTTTTTAAGGGTTTTGCACAGACTGCACTTTTCCCTGTCTTATTCCACATGACTGAATACTCTGGACTGGATTCTGGCTTTAACAGTGGAGTTTGGGAGGTCACTCTCTTGCTACATTTATATCTTCTCCCATCCACAGACATGTACGTGCTGCGGGACATAAACAAAACTCGATAATGATGAGGATAGATTGCAGCATGCACTGCAAGATTATGACTTCATTCTTTGCTAAGGATGCTGTAATCTACTATATTCCTTCTAGCATGTAGTTGTTTGTTTTAGGGCTGGGCCATATTATACCGTTCACGGTAATACCGGTATAATGTTAGGCAACGATAGGAAAATGAAATATCGCGATAGAATATGAGTAAAACGTGCATGCGCAGTGCCTTTGTTTTCATACGCACATGGCCGATTGTTGAGTGAAACAGATGAACCAGAATTGGTTTGTAAAAATGGTGCAACTTCCGTGATGTGGAACTGGTTTGGTGTTTGTCCGTCAGATACACAACAAAGCACATTTTTTTGCAGAACATGCAAGCGGCCGTCGTTATTGTCGTATTTGTCGGACTAAGATGCTCTTAAATCTGGGAGTAATCTGGGTCCTAAACTCCGTATGCTTCAGGTCAAACAACACTGCAGCATCACTGAGAGTTAAAAACTGTCTAAATTCTTTCATCTTTAATAAAACGATCAGCATTGCTGCTTTACCAGGTGTAACTATGAAGTTTAACTTCCAGGCATCCATGAAAACAAAATGTTATTACATTTAACGGAGTTAGAAGTTAGCAGGAAGCTAGCGGAAGTTAGCTCGCTAGTTTCGCTAGTTACCTAAGCATGATATAGCATGTTCTGACTGAGAGATTTCTGAAAAAAATCAAACGTACAGCTCTGCTATCACTTCCAACATAAATGAAGACAGGAAACTAAACAGCAGTGACGTTTGTAGGGTTACTGAAGTTGGGCTAGCTGGTATATAATGATGTGCTACGTGATCGCTAGCGACACAGCTATGTTAGCATAACATAAACAGTGAAGCTGGAGGACGAACACTAACACTTTTCCACTTATAAAAGTTAACGTGAAGGTTCCTCATGGTTAGAGACAAATGCAATCGCATGGCAGGATGCTGTAAACGGACCAAACTTCAGTCAGGAGAACAACTGAGATAATCCATCCATCCGAGGTCAGTCATTAATATACTGCAACAACATGGGAATAGAGCAGCTGCCAGAGAATTCAACATTAATGAATCAATGGTACAGAAGTGGAGGAAGCAAGAAGAATGAGTTTAATAAAGTTTGATTTATCTGACTGCTTTGTTTCGCTTAATGTGCCTTATAATCCCGTGCACCTTATGGTCCGAAAAATACGTACTGCACACTGCAGTTTAATGTTGCAAAGCACCTCTTTTTAACTTCAGTGGATATTATACATGGTTATGCTCAGGATATGTCAGCCCATTTCTACTGGAAATGCCTTTTGGTTAAACTTTCAGCAAGGAATTTGCATTTGCACTGTTAAATTTTTATAAAGCTTTAATGTACATAAAAACCAGCTTCTTGTTTAAGTGAAAATAAATGGAAGGTTGTCTTTTTGCGCTAGTAATGTTGTGGAGTTGTATTTTGTCTCGCATCAATTATATCGTCAGTTATATCGTTATCGCAAATTTTCAAATATATATTGTGATAAATATTTTTGGCCATATCGCCCTGCTCTAGTTTGTTTCTATATTAATATTCACGCTGACACATATTATAAAACCTTTAGGGCAGCGGTCCCCAACCTTTTTTGCGCCACGGACCGGTTTATGCCCGACAATATTTTCACGGACCGGCCTTTAAGGTGTCGCGGATAAATACAACAAAATAAAACTAGTACCGGTACCGAAAAAAAGAAGATTTATTCATAACACACGTGAAAAGACCCAGGAAAACCGAGTTAACGATAAAAACGATAACAAAAGAACGCTGAAAACCGATTAAAAACCCTGAAAACTATACATTTCACACCTGAGCCTCAACTCTCGCGCCCCGGTACCAAACGACTCATGGACCAGTCCGAGGCCCGGGGGTTGGGGACCGCTGCTTTAAGGTATGCTGCTGGCTGCTTGCCAGGTTGTTGTGAGTCTTTTTCACAGTCCTTTCGTTATCGTGTCTAGTTATTCGTTTACAGCACGGTGTTTCTTTGCCATCTCTGTTTGACCAGACACAATCTAGGCTCCATTAACAAGCCTAGATAGGATGGAAATATATTTTCATAAGCAGCATGTTCTTTTTTTTATGAGTCCTTTACTTTGGATTCTTGATTGTTTGGAAGAATATTTAAAAACAGTCTATATAGACTATAACAAGTCTTTATAAATATGTGGCTGTGAATTTAGGAATCTAATCCCAAATAGCGTGTTGTTTAGAGTCATGTTTGCATACATCTGCCCAGCAGTATAGATGTGCTGATTGTGTAACTGAGTGGAGTAAAGAATGTGACTGCTGCTGTTGATGTTCAGCACCTTTAACAGACAAAACTTTGTCCCATTTCTCCTTCCAGTTGCCTCAGCTTTCAGAAGTTAAAGGGCTGAAGTAATAACACCCCTGTATTTGCCATAAAATGTTGAATGGAAACCATTAAATGTGAGAATTAGAAGGCAAAGTTTGGACTGATAAAGGTCAGCCAGTGAGTCAGTCTCTTTCTGAGAAGTGAAGAACTGTTCTGACCTGATGAAATAATACTAATAATAACAGATGATGAATATATATACCACTGTACCATTTCTTGACGGTCAGATTATTGTCTGGTTTAGACACCAGGCCTGAGGTAACACTTGGACAGCACATGAGTGTTTTTCTAACTATCTAGCCACATATTCTAGTTAACTGATTTCATACACACTGTTCTGTCTGAGCCATCACATATGGCTCAGGTGGTCAAGGGGGTCATATACCAATCAGTGGATTGATCCTTGGCTCCTCCTGTCCATGTGTTGAATTATCATTAGGCAAGATGCTGAACCCCAGGTTTAACCCAAAAGAGGTTTTGGCCATGCCCCAATGGACGTTCACCAGATGTCTAAGCTTTAAAATTGAGGTTTAATTTGCTAGAACCTAAAATAAATAAATAAAAAAGCCTAGAAATGAGAGAAAAATGTTTATACTTCTGTTAAGTAAGGCAACAGAGACCCTGTGCCTTAACTTTATTCAGCTCAGTCATGACAACCCCCAGTTGCTGGTTTTTACCAATGAAAAACATGAAATTGTGCTGAAACAAACCAGCCCGACGCCTAATTGCAGCTACCACCAGGCAAACAGTTGTTCTTTTGCGCTGTCAATGTGTATGTAGAAATGTTGGATGATGTCTGATTGCACCATATCAGCTAATGTAATAACATAAGATTCAGATGTAGTATGCGTCGTTTTCTATCGGCATGTAATTATCTTTTTTACCCTGTTTTCATTTAGAGCTACAGCCAGCATAAATACACAATGTTAATGTTACGGTCCAGGCTTGCAGTGTTGGTGTAGACAAGTCCCACATACAAATTGGCACTTGGCAGAGTTGTCCACGCTCTTAATGATGATGTGAGACGTAGTCTGTGCGAGGGTGTGAACTTTTTTCTTTTTTTCTTCTTTGAGTTCAACCCTCAAAGCTGTTCTCAGCTTAATAATGAAATAAATTACAGTTTGCGTTATTATTCATTTCTCACTCCTCATTGTACCGATGTCTCATAATATGATTCACACTTGTTCTAAGCCTTTTAGTTCTTGCATGTGTGAAATTATGGATTTTAGATTTGTGTCCATGCATATTTATTCTTTTCTGATGTGTGTGGCATGTTGCAGAGGTTAAGGACTGTTCATTAGCAAACTGTAAGAGCTCACATTTCAGTGAACAGTTTTGCACCAGTGCACTCCTGTTTATTTGCAAGTATTCTGAAGACAAATGCGTTTAAGTAGAACAGTAGAACTGCTTTTTGCATGCGTGCCTGTCAAGTTTTAAGTGCATGTGTAAGGCTTGATGTTAAAAAAGAACTTATGAGGCAGTAATGTGGGTTAGTTCCTCATTTAGCCTCCAAGTCAGTGCTGGGAACAGCAGCTGTTTCTTCTGCATGCTAATTTGACAATATAAGTTGCAAATCATAAAATGACTCAATGTAAAGCATATAAGGCAGTTTTGGAGTAGGGTTTGTAATTAAAAAAAAAAAAGTGTCTTTATATAATAGAAGTAACAGAGAAGTAAATTCACAAGTCTTTATGACAAAAAGTAAAGCGTAATTGTGCATCTTAGGTCTTAACTCATGTTGGAAGCTCAACCATGTGACATGATCACTGGCTCACTCAAGGCTATTATCAAGATTTTTTTTTTTTTTAAGAGTTAAAAGTTAGCTAAAAGTTAAATACTTTTCTAAGAATAATCACTCCTCCACTATCGTGCTTAGAGTTTTTCCTGCCTTAAATTGGAACTTGCCGTGTAAGCACCATTAGTCCACATATAGTGAAGGCAGAGATGGGGAAAAAGACTAGTAGTATAGTTAGTACTTCGAGCCTTCTTTAGTTCAGGCTACATTCACACATTCATACGGTGCTTTATTCCTTATTCTGGGGGCAACCAAGAACACTTGGAGGAATTGGTGATTGAAAGCCGTCTTCTGATTATTGCCATGCTCTTATGCTTGGTTACCTTACTTAACAAAAGTCAGCTACTGCGGCTGAGTAATCAGTCCTGTTATATTCAAGTAAAGTCAGGTTTAATTGCTGGTGCATTGTCTGTATTGAATTATCTCTACACACAAGTCCACATGGTTGCAAAAAAAATAAAATAAAAAATCAGACACATAGAGGTCAGGATGAAGCTTTACGATCTTTGTTCTGTTCTGTTTGTTTCTTGGACCCAAATGGACTTGAGCAGACCTGTGGACATGGAGACTATGACACGCCTTTTAAAACCATTTTGCACACCTGGTAGATATCACTGAACTGTATGATCAGAGACATTTGGAGGATTTATTGGCCAATAACTCACAAGGCTGAGTCTTTGAGTGGAATACAATTCAGTCAAATGATATATGCGTTGCACAGTCGATCTGAGCAGTGATGACACATATTCATTACAGTCTGCCTATTGTGCAGATAACATTATCAAGCTGTCTGCAGTCAGGAGCCAGCAGTCAACTCAGATTTCACATTTGTCTTTAGCTCATAGCTCCACTACTTGATTGGATGTAGTGGCATGGCACTCTGGTAACTCCTGCTGCTGTCAGTACTCACTATGTGCATCCATGAAGCAAATGTAAGGCTTGTGCAACTACTACTAAGTTCCTCTGGTTAGAATGCTTAAAATGGAAATGTAGAAAAAAAATTCTGGGCTTGGTACTTGCAACATTGAAGTCAACCCAGTTCAGCAAGCTTCTGCTTTTTCTCCACACAGTAAACACCAAGAACATTGTTTTTACTGCTGTGGAGGCACACAGAATCGATTTTGTTTTTCCAACCATTCCCCTGCTTCAGATATGCCAAAAATACACACTGAGTTGCTGCCAAAAACGCGTAGTAGATATTTTGTTTTTGTGGTTTTATATTTTATATTATACATAGACTAATGTTTCCCTTTTGTTGTCCTCTTGTTGGCCAAGTGCAGTTACCTAAACATAATTTTTATATAAGTACACAATCTTCATAGAGAGCAATAGCAATGTTGCACTTTCCATCTTGCAATAATTTGGGTTTTTATTAGCTTGTTAAAACGTGTTTCCATATGTTCACAGTCATCAGGGGATGTAAGTGCATGCATACACATGCATCTTTCAGGGAGACTTGAGCAGACTTGAAATAGTGTAATTGGAAGGACTATTATGCACAGCTGTCCTGTTGCACATCCAAAACCAAGTATAATCCCATTCGAAGTCAGCAGACTAGCTGATGAGCTCCCAAATTACAGCAATAGACTCACAGGAGCAGATGAAGTTGAACTAACTCCTACTTACAGCACATTGAGAATGCTAACAGGTTTGCAAGCATGGGTTTCGGGTTTGACTTTTGGGTCACCTCCAAACCTCAAAATCAGGAAGAAGTACCTGAAAATCTCCTGAGGCTGACTTTAGTGTGGTGGGAACCACAGCCTTTGTGATGCATAGTAATTTGAGACACTGGATCCAGCGTGGGCAATGCCTTAACTAGAAGGTCAGCAGTTTGCTCTCTTTCTCCCTCTCTTATCTGTACCAGTAGTGCAGTCTATGTTTTTGGGTCTTTGCCATAGTCCGATCATCCTGTCAACCCCCCTGTGCGATTTCCAGTAAATGAGACTACAGAATTGCTGCCAGGTCAGAGAATGGGACTGAGGTGGATGCTGCATGGCCCAAATACAGAAAACACAACACTGGTGAGAGAGCACACAGTGGGAGTTTATTTCTCACTTCCAGAGAGAGAACGTAGACTCCACGTGAGAGCGTTGTGTAATAGTAACTATAAGTGGACAGATATAGCCTGAGCAGCTAAAATGGCATTCATTAATAATATTTAACCTGACTCTTAACTTCTGTCTTTTGTCCTGTAGTTATTTTTCAGTCCCCTCCTATATTAAAAAAATGCTCGCCTTCCATCCCACCTTCACCTTCACCAGTTCTATTAAGGTCTAATTTGTAATCAGAATAACAGACAGATACTGGCTCTTTTGGTTTTCTTATGATGGTCATGATAATAGATGACTCATGCATTTCATTTTCAGTGCAGGGGTAATGACATAAACTTGCGTGTGTGGCCAGACAGTTCTGTGTTGCAAGAGTCTTTGCATGCATATGTGCCATGGATGTCAACATGAAACCATAGTGAGGTTTAATTCAAATGAATATAAATCTAGTACTGATAGAGTTGCAACATAAATTGGTAGATGATGAATTATATTTTTTATTTATTTAAGTAATAACCAGTATGACTTATTAGTATTAGAGTAGTCTAAGAGTGAAGTGGCTTAAAGTCCCATTGGACGCTTAGGAAACCAATCCTTGGTTTCTGTTTAGTTTTTTTGATTTTGTTTGTTTGTTCTGCTCATTGGTGGGGAACTCTGGTTAAATATCAATTTGACTTGCCAGCTATTGCTGATTGGTGACCATTGTTGATCACTGAGATCAGTGGAATCACTAAGTTGCTGTGCAAAGCGAGTGTGGCATAAAATGAAACTCATCATCTTTCCTCATGTGGACCATGAATGAGATCAGTGGGTTTGATCAGTGGTTGTTGATCAATGGTCGTGACAATTTGCATATTAATGATCAAGAAACTGACCTCACAGCCTATTGTTTACTCAGTGGGCTACGTTCAGTCATTGTGCAAATGTAGTGTTTATAAGGTTGGGGAAACCTGCAGTCAGCTGAGAATGAAGAAGTCACTTGGATGACTGACAAAATGTTTCTCCCACTGAAAACGCTACGTCCAGATGAAGAGAATCATCCTTTTGGGATTTACTTTACCTGGATGATTGCACATGCATTAAGATGCTGTGAATGAGGTTTAACAGGTAGAGAGAGTGTGCCTTGTGTGCGTCTGCAACCCATACATGTTGCTAAAACTAGACAGTGTAGCAAGAATACGCGGAGGACAGGCATTCCACTGGGGGAAGAAACTGAACCATGATGACACCCCTTCAGAGGACCATGTGACATCACTCACATGCACATTTATCCCTGGTGGTCAATGGTCAAGCAGGGAGCAGTTAGGTGAGGCATTGAATTATTAGACCCTAGAGAGGCAAAGATGTGTCAGTACTTTCCATATCATGTGACAAACTGCTGATTATGTCATTGTGGTCATTGTCCTTTCCTCAGCGAATCTACCCCCCCTCCAGTTGTCTTTCTTGTGGTTTATTCTTGTTGTTCTGTGGAAGCAAACAGTTTTATCTTACATCTTACTTGTTTCTTATTCAGTTCCAACCTGAACAGCTGGCTTTTGATTTGTATCACTGTTTCAGTTTTTATAGAAACATATCTGCAACATGAAAGAAGGAATGCACATGGATTTGAAAGGGAGGCTTCTCGGTGCTTTAGAAAATATGCTCTGATGTCATTGCTTCTGGTTGAGGTAAAGGCTTTCACACAGCTAGAGAAGATCATAGGGTTTCATAACGTGACTAAATTAGTTTCATATATGATCTTTTTTTTTCTCACATGGTCACATTCATATGACTTTGTTAGCGTTCCTGGTGCTCTCTGACAGGCAGTGAGCACAATAACCATGGTGTTAACCAATCTGTTTCTAGTAATACACCAGTTAAAATAAATTATGATAAATCATCAAAAATGGCATATTGGTTGATGTCTTCATAGATAGATCTTCACATTTGACTTTTACTTTCATGCTCATTAACCTTCCTTTTCTATGGGAATAAAGGCAGAATAGAACCAGCTGGCAGCCAGTTGGGTCAAGTCCCCTCGAGTTGTGCTCATTGACAAAGACTCATTCAGACTGATGACAACATGCTGGCAATCTGTTTGCATTTGCATGAAGTTACAGAAGAACAAACAAGAATGCCTTTTGACATTTTGTTGAACAGGATCCGGACTTGTTTTCTTTGTTTTCCAAATTTCTTTAAAAAAAAAAAAATTGACCAACTTGAAAAGTTGGATGGCAGGAACCTTTTCTTGCTGTTGATTTCAGCTGTCATACCAACATTTCTTAACAATTGACACGGCTGTGTTATGTTCTGTTATCATAACAGAAGCTAAAATACATCTTTGTTAAATTAGCTTAAAATGATGCTCAATTGTAAAATAATGCATGTAGAGTTGCAACATAAAGTGGTGGATAATGCATTATACTTGTATTAGAGTTAGACTAGTCTAAGGCTGACGTGGCTTAAAGTCCCACTGAAGTGGCTTAAAGGACGCTTAGGAAACAAATCCTTGGTTTCTGTTTCGTTTTTTCATTTTGGTTTTTTGTGTATTTGTTTGTTTTTATATCACTATTTTTATATCACAGAGACACATCATTATAATTGAAGTTCAAGTAAATCTGCTCTCTCTGTGTGAAAGGTCCAGGGTTCAAAAAATGTTGTCAAGTGAGCTTTCAAAATGAGTGTGAAGGGTGAGTGATAGTTTCAGATTTAAAAAAATACAAATAGAGTAAAAATAAACACAAAAATTAATTGGATAACAGTTATTATTACCTTGGCAGCAAGTAAAGTGTATGTGGGGGGGAAACATTGCAAAAATTAATACAATTCTTGTGTTTCTATTCTTTATATGTCGCTGTTATCCTTCTACAATCTGTACCCATATGTTTTCTAGTATGGACCCTAACAACTGCCTGCATACATTGATAGACTTGGTTAGACCCGAGTACTCCATCCATTAGCTAAATTCCTAGCTTTTTCATTATCTGAGTGATTTCCAGCCCCTGCCCACTACTCTACTGAACCAGAGGCTGGATTGCCAGTAACCTCCTCTCTGTCTCTGGAGGGCTGAACCAGGCATTCTGTCTAAGCTTCAAATATTTAGCACACCTAATTGAGATCCGTGTTGAAATGTACACTCGTAATAACATAAAGGTATTTTAGAAATGGTGTTTTTTGTTTGTATGTGGACAGAGTAAGTGTTGCCTACACTATGGTTAGCCCTGCGCAGCCATTCCTCAGCTCTGTAGTGGAAACTAGGCCGAGCTGGTGTCAGGTTTTCATGTTGCAGCCGTTCCTGTCCCAGACACTCAGGGACTCGCATTGATTTTATAAACCACAACTCCAGGACAGCATTCAGGGCTCTGAACACCATAATGACATAATGGATGTTTTGGCCAAGCCAAGCAAAATGACATTATGTTCAGTGTGGTGTTTTATGTCTGCAATGCCTTGAATTTCTCTGGAAATGCACTGTGTAATGCTATGTGAAACACTCTGAGCTCCAGGAATAGACTGGCTGCTTGCTACACCATTAACTGAGATTTGTAAAGACAGGGAGACAAAGATAAGTAAGTTTGACGGTATAATTCAGTCCCTGTGTAGACAATAATGAGTCCTATTTCACCAGCTCCGTTCCATCAACTTGGCTAACGAAGTTGAGGATATGTCATTTGTGTCATCCGCGCAATGCAATTCAATAAATACGATTTGTTGTTAGTAAACACTGACAGTGAGACAAAGTGATATTAAAAGGAGTCATCCTGTTGGTCCTTTGAGTATTTTTCTACAGTGTGGTGTGGAGCTTTATTGATATAAGCACATAATCTCCACAGCTTACATTAACAGAAACTGTAAGTAGTGTAAATGGTTGAAGCGGCAGCTCAAAGTGACTTTCACGTTTGTTTGTTTTTGTCTGAACTAAAGTCAGAAATCAGAAATGATTCACTTTGAGACTGGCAGAAACAGCACTGCATGATTGAAAACTTTATATTGCTATTGCTTAGTCTTAATTCACATTATTTAAATTGTAAAAAAGTGTTAATTGTAGTTTGTTTTGTTTGTTTTTACATATAAAACTGAGATTGACATTTTAGAACTTGAAAATTAACTAAAGTGCATTGATTTGAAAAATATCAAGTTTCTAATTATTTAGCTGTGTGTGCTGCTCTTACAACTGTGACAAAATTGCAATTGCATTATAAAAATATAAATACAGGTATTTGTTTTATTCTTTAATGCATGCATTAGTAGGAGAAGCTTAAGCTATTAGATCACCATTATTACATTCAATCAATAAAATAAGCTGAGAAAACAATAGCAATTACTCACCACCTCGAATGTATCATGATTAACGGGGACTATTGATCACCGTTATGTGACATCATTGTTTATCAGCTGCTTTTTCATTCGAAGTCAAAGATCTTTAATTCTTTTAGAGTCTCCTTATTGAGCAGAGTCACAGTATGACAGATTTTCTTGTGTGGTGGAGCTATCCCTCTAACTCTCTATGGACACTGTTTAAAAATCAATGAGCAGGGCTGCCTGTGGTCTCATAATTACATCATTTTTGCATCACTTAGTTAAAATATTTAGGTATTTAATTGTCCAAACTTTTCACTAGTGCTGTATTTCCATTTCTTTTTTCGCATTCAGTTGTTTTTGATAAATAACTCATTCATGATGTTGTATATTTCCAGAAAAGATATAGTATCACATGTATCACCTTCTTACAAAGAGATTTTACTAATAAAATGAATATTTATAACTATAAACTTAAACAAATATATTGCTTTATTTGATGTTTTGGCTAAATACATGTAATTGAAACACTCAGGAGATGTATCATTCTGCCCTGTTTTCCTCATCCTTTAAAATTACATAAGCATAAGTCAGTGACCTGAACACTTTGATGTAAGAGAAGGTTTCTCTTCTTAATACAGCACAATTTCTGTGCAAAGCCTTAAAGAATCACTTAAGAAATTGCCTTGAATCAAAAAGCAAGGAAAGCAAAAGCAAAGAAAGTTGGCAGTGTTTTTTTTTTCCCCTTTTAGTAGCAGATGGAACTGGAAGGGAGCCAGTTGCTGTTAGAGGCTGATTGTTTGGATAGACTGTAATGGTTTCCTTTTTTCGGTTATTGTTGGCTGTAGGAAGGAAGGCATTAGGTCCACTGCCACAGCAGAGACCTGATATAAATGCAAACAAAAGCATTTCATTTTCTAAATATGACATTTTTATTCTCTTTCTTTATGTGTCATTCCTCTTTCTTTTTCTTCTTGACCTTACCTGGGAGGGAAATAAATAAATAAATAAATAAATAAATAAATAAATAAATAAATAAATAAATATTATGCATGCTCATAAATCCAGTTTAAATAAAGACTCTGCTAGAGCATTCAATATTCTTTCGATATATTTCAGTACAACATTTTGTAAGTAAGCATTAATCACTATATTTATGAACAGTAATACTGAAGCCTACAGTACTGTGCCACACCTCATTATTTTATATTTTACTTCCAAGGAGTCTGACTGTCTAATTATTTTTATTTTATTTTTTATTTTTGAAGTGTTCCCCAGACTTTCTTGAAGTTTTCAGAGATTTTCTGTGGACTTTGGCTGCTTTTACATTCATTGTCAGTCCAGTCTTGTACTATTTTTGGAGCATCCTGGGTTTGTTTTTTTAATTGCACTACTTAACACTGACCTATGAATAATTCAAACATAAAAAATGAATATGCTGAGGAGGTAAGGAGAGAGGCTAACCATTAATGTCTGCAGCTATCTGTAAAACATGGAGGATACTCTGGCATGGTTTGTGGCTACATTTCAGCCAGTGGTGTTGTGGATGTTGTCAAAATTGATGGAATTATGAACACCTTCATTTTTCAACATGACAATGATCCCAAACACACTGCCAATGCAGTAAAAGCAGACCTGGACAGACAAAAGCAGTGGAGCAGTATCAGTCATGGATTAGCCTCTCCCAGAGTCCGGACCTCAACGTGTTTGTCTTACACTGTATTTCCATTTATGTTTTAACCTGCCAGTAAATCTCTGCACCTACTGGAGGTTTGATGTATGGAGACTCACCGTAGACATGCATATATGCAGATTATCAAATAATAATACAAACTTTGTTTTGTCATGATTTTTTCAGCTCCAGCACTCTGACAGGATGGCATCACACGAAGGGGAGGAGCCTCCTCCGTACCAGGGCCGAACAGATAGTCGTTTAAAGAGCAAGAAGCCACCCAGCCTTGTAATAGCCATCCCTCCACCAGAAGCAGTGATGTCCCAGGTAGGCTGGTTGTGGTTTTTTTTTTTTTTACCTGACCCTGTCCTTCACTGCTTGGTATCATGCAACAGTTATTTAAATGTGTTGTCACATAACACGTAGGGTTGACATGGACCCTAACTCTGAAAATATAGACGGACTCATGAGCAGGTCTGTGCTTCTGTTGTCTCAGAAGTTTGCTGCTCTCTGTGGATTTAACACAATGAATTCTACAAGATATTAGTACATGCTAAATGAACTATCATGGATGCCTTCCGGTGGCTAGCCACTAAAAAACCGAAGTAAAAGTGTAATTTGCTAAGTGATACTGAAGAGCGTTACTGGCTGAAATCCAAATTGATGACTACTACATCTGAGCTGACGTTGATCACGGACACTACAGTCTGTCCTGCACTAGGTTAACATGGTCTACAATACTGCAAACTACCCACAAAGTGTGGTGATTTTCTTATTAGCACAGACTGGCAAACATAATACTGATATACTCTTTATGTTGTCAAAGGGTTTAAAAGGTTTTTTTTTTCTCTCAATTATATAATTTTAAAATAACTTGTTTTTTCTCCCCAGAAAAATGTGTGAAAATATTTACAAATGTCTTCTCTACTCTACCATTATTTAGCTTTTGTTTTCTTTTGCTACTACTACTAGTGGCCTGTCAAGCTCCATACTCTCTCACATCACATGTAATGTAGCGAAATCTAAAAAGTGACCTGTAAAATAACTCATTGTGAATCACTCACTCCTGCGTATAGCACAAAGTTCTTCATTTAAACGGAGATAAGCAAAGATCAGCTCAATGAACACAGAATTAAAACAGAGCAAAAAAAAGCCCGAGTGTTGTGATTGTTACTGAACAAATTTCTTCAAAGAAAGGCTTTTTATTCATTTTGTGTTAGTAAAGAGCACATTCCTCTCAATCTGCTTCATAAACATGGTCCAAAAAACATGTCTGGATATTTTGTGGGTAGCTCACATGGAGGTTCAGATCAATTTTCGGTTTCACTCACTGTGCGATTATGAAAATTAATGGATGGATTAATGGGCTGATGGACTACTTCATAAATGGTTTGTAATAATCATTTGACTCAGGATGCACAGTAGAAGAAAATAAACGATGATGGGCAGTACTTTACTTTTAAGAGTTTACAACACATTAAAGCAGCACAGTGTTCCTTGATGCCTCTGTAATTGCCACTTGCTCTCACAAGCAGGCTGTTGGCACAACTATCTGGCAGTTTGTGTAGCCCATATATTTGTAACGGCGGGCCTCATGCTAGCAACACAAACAAAGGCATTTTAGCTACACAAATTAGTTGGTGCTCAGAGTTCAACTGAGCATGTCACATTTAAACTGTTCTAAAAGGCAAGCAGTGTAATAAACATGTAAATTTGTGCTGTGGCTTTGCACTGCAGGTATTTATGCTACTAGCTTTTCCATTACAAAGACAATTTTAGATCATCCTAAATTTGGTACTGATTTGCTGCATCATGTGCCATAGTTAATACTTAATCAGGATGTGTGAGGCAGTGTTATTATTCTGAACTAAAACTGAAAACAAAAACTACATATGAAAAGCATTTTAGTTAAGTAGAGTAATAACAACTAGATCTTAAGAAAAAATGATTACAGAGGAAGTCTTATATGTTTTTGTCATTGGAGTCAATGTTACCATTGGAGCCTGCTCAACAAGGCTTTGTTTCAGAAAGTGTGTTTTTTTTTTTGGGGGGGGGGGGGGGGATTTTTAAATTGTTGATGTTAAAAATTGTCACGTGGGGCAAAAACATTTTTGGAGCATTGAACTGAATAACATTTAAGAGCCACTGGTGTAAAAGAGGGCATTTGTCCTCACTCCTCTGGAAGGAGATTGAGCATGGCCTAATTATGAAGGTACTTGCAACCTGATCGTTTGACAGGCTTTCCCCCTGCACAGGCAATATTACTTAGTTTTTATAGCTTATATATTTTATAGCAGCAAAGATTTCTGATGACAACATTTTCTTCCCTTCCTTTCTTCTGGTCAGCCACCACGACAATCACTGAAAAAAAACCCAAGTGCTCAAGCGACCGGTTCTGTGTCAGAGAGCGTCGATGGACATAGAGATGGAGAATTTTCAGCAAGAGAAAGACGGGAGAAGTTTAGCAGACAAACATCGCTCTCACAAAGCATCCGAAAGTAAGCTCTGCTGCTGCTTCTGCTGTTGTTTTTGTCTCAGAGGTCAAGTGTGACTCCACCTACAGTGGAGGCATAAGTAGCTTTGGGAGACAGAAAAAAATCAAATGTATGTAAGCATTCTCCCCTAAAGTGTATTTCAAAGAAGTCTGGGTGTTGTTCCCTGCAGTTCATTCACCTAAAACTATCAAGCACACACAATTCATTCATCCAGAAATCTCCTCTTCATAATCCTAATCCTAATTGCAGTCATTTAATTACTCCCATTTATCAACTACATGTCCTAAGAGTCCAGTCATTGAGCGTGCAGCAAGCGTCAAGACATTGAATGTTTGGTAATAAAGTGCACTAATGTCTTTAAGAGTGCACAATACGTGACTTTTGACTTCCCTTATATGAAAGTTATCCAAGCTACATCAGCTTGAACAAAGCTGCATTGTGTAATTTGGTGTCAAAATGTAACTGTTTATTTTTTTCTTTTGTGGTAGTATCTAGTCTCTTCACATAAGGTGAAAAACAAGACTCGGATGTTTCGTTTCATTTCTTGTTTATGTAGCTTTTTAAGAATAGGTATATGCTAAACATTTCAGGTCATTTTTGTGAATATCTTCTTTTAGCTGAACAATCTTTCTGTCCCTCCAGGAGTACAGCCCAGTGGTTCGGTGTGGGCGAAGACTGTGAGACTAATCAGCAGGTCTGGCACCGGAAGAGCCTGCGCCACTGCAGCCAGCGCTATGGCAAGCTGAAGCCCCAGTACAGAGAGCCCGAGACGGCCACCAGCATCGACCAGAGCCTGGATTCACCAGCTGCCCACAGGATGCCCAGGGTATAATACCGTCATACAAAGACAGCGTTACTTAGTGTGTTATCCTACTGTTAGGATGCTACAGTTTTATTTAAATGTCTACCTTATCGGTAATTTTAACTTGAGTGGAGAACATCATCCAGGAAACATGATGCACTTTCTGTTTAATATTCTGATACTTTTGTAAGAAAAGAAAAACTTTTTGTTCTGAAGGAAACTAAACAGAATGACACACAGCAGGCTCCATGTGTAGCTACTGAGACTTTCCATTTCTAAACTGCCAAGAAGCTCAACTTTTTTTCTTTGTTCTCCACCTGCATTTTTTCACTTGATAAAGTGGAGAGATTTCTCAAGAAGACACTGTATTAAAGTGCTGCATAGTTACAGACGTGGACCATCTGTGCTGCAGACGAATCATGTCTCTCTTTCAGTCTGTGCCAGACAGTTCTGCTCCACTCATCCAATATTTTGTTCATCTTTTTGTTCTCTGTCCTCATCTACACACACCTACCATCATTCCCTCTTTGCTACATATATGTACGTTTACACAAACACATAAAGCAGTTCTCTCTCTCCCAGTGTCAGCACTGTGAAGTTTGTAAGTTATAAATATGATCCTGTCATGCTCACCCACAGAGTGCTTCTTCTTCAGCCTCGGCACAGTAGGAATATGTAAAGATGCTTACCAGTTCAAGTTCACGTGACTGTCACGGTGAAGTATTTTTTTATCAGGCTGACCCTAATCTCTCTTTCTGCTAGATTGTGGACCCCCTGGCACGAGGGCGAGCCTTCCGCTGCCAGGATGAGTTGGACAGCCGCTCTCCAAGAACACCTCAAACAGCTCAAGGGGGTCCGGTCACACCAGGCGTCGCTTCACTCATCTCCTTCACCAGCCAGCGCTCCGGGTACAGTCGCTTCCCCAAACGAAAGCGAGAGTCCGTCGCGCGCATGAGCATCAGAGCTGCGTCCAACCTGTTGAGGGTGGGTGGAAATGAAAAGCAGAGTCGCAAGAGCACTGGTTCGAATCCCGGCCTTTAATGTTTCCTCTGTGTTTGCATGCTTTTTAGCCATCCCTGTGAATAAAATGACAGTAAATGCCAGCATTTATTGTTTTTATCATTATTAGGATCATTAAGATCTCTCCTTTTTTATGCACTTGAGGAACCGCATGTCATGTGGCGTGTTTGTTTGTTCAGGGTCGCAGCAGCTTGGCAGGCCCACAGGCTGGTCGCAGTTTCCCCAGGAAGAGCTTTGTCAGGCCCAGCTGGATGGACGAGGACACTGTGGATTCTGCAGATGCATCCGAGTCGCTCTTCTTCAGTAAGGTCAGCAGCAGCTCTCGCAGCCACCCGTTTGGCACCCGGATCTTTGCAGTAGTTTCTTTCCTTGCTTTTACTCTGTTTGACAAAATTCTATGTTTTCATTCGATTGTCATTGTTTACGTGCTTCTTCTCTCAACCTCCATTTTTTTCCGTGACTGTATTTTTCTTTGTTTGTCCTCCTGTCTTCCTCGCTGTTTGTGTGTCCCATACAGCAACACATAACATGTGACTACACGTTAATTACTGCCCTCTCTTTTTGTCCTCTGTGTCCTGCATTACCTCTGTACAGGGTGATGTCCGTGATGAGTTATATTCCATGGCCGATGATGTCTTTGAGTCGCCCCCCTTGTCTGCCTCTTTTGCTCCCTGCGAGCAACCTTCCAGCCTGTGAGTAAATATAAATACTCAACCAAAGTCTCTGAATTGCACACATTGTGTTTTGTTTTTTTTCCTTTTTAACCCTAATTCTTTCTCTGTCTTGCATACCTGTCTTCCTCTCAGTCCCAGTAAGGATTTATCACAGGCTCCTAAAACGCCAACACTATTCCACGAAATGGCTCAACCACGTCGCGGACGTCGCATTGCCTCCCAAGTGAAGCACTTTGCGTTTGACAAGCAAAAACGTCAGTATGGTTTGGGAGTTGTGGGGAAATGGCTAAACCGACAGTATCGACGAAGCATTAGCAGCAACGTCCAGAAGCAGCTGGACGACTTCCACAGCCACAGGTTGGGAATGAGCACTGTGCATATATACAAGCGAATTATTTGCTTGATTTAAATCAACATAACACAATTCAGAGAGAGATAATTAATTACGCTGACAAAGTGCTGAAAGTATTTATTGGTTAGTCTTTGTTTTAGCTGTTACTCGATTCACAGCACTGTTTTGTGGTGTGCATGATTTCAGACCCTACTTTACCTACTGGATTACATTTGTCCACATCGTTATCACATTGCTGGCCTGCTGCACGTATGGGTTTGCCCCTGTTGGGTTTGCACAACATTCGACAACTGAGCTGGTAAGTATATATCTCACAGATTAATTTGGAGCAATATTTAAAAATAGAAAATATACTTTTTGACATGACAGGTTTCATATCAGTGTGAAAATTGAAGGTTAACATTTCGTAGTGTAACTCAGTATTGAAATTAGAATTCCTTTTTTTGCTCTTGAACACTCAATGTAAATATACAGGGAGTGCAGAATTATTAGGCAAATGAGTATTTTGTCCACATCATCCTCTTCATGCATGTTGTCTTACTCCAAGCTGTATAGGCTCGAAAGCCTACTACCAATTAAGCATATTAGGTGATGTGCATCTCTGTAATGAGAAGGGGTGTGGTCTAATGACATCAACACCCTATATCAGGTGTGCATAATTATTAGGCAACGTCCTTTCCTTTGGCAAAATGGGTCAAAAGAAGGACTTGACAGGCTCAGAAAAGTCAAAAATAGTGAGATATCTTGCAGAGGGATGCAGCAGTCTCAAAATTGCAAAGCTTCTGAAGCGTGATCATCGAACAATCAAGCGTTTCATTCAAAATAGTCAACAGGGTCGCAAGAAGCGTGTGGAAAAACCAAGGCGCAAAATAACTGCCCATGAACTGAGAAAAGTCAAGCGTGCAGCTGCCAAGATGCCACTTGCCACCAGTTTGGCCATATTTCAGAGCTGCAACATCACTGGAGTGCCCAAAAGCACAAGGTGTGCAATACTCAGAGACATGGCCAAGGTAAGAAAGGCTGAAAGACGACCACCACTGAACAAGACACACAAGCTGAAACGTCAAGACTGGGCCAAGAAATATCTCAAGACTGTTTTTCTAAGGTTTTATGGACTGATGAAATGAGAGTGAGTCTTGATGGGCCAGATGGATGGGCCCGTGGCTGGATTGGTAAAGGGCAGAGAGCTCCAGTCCGACTCAGACGCCAGCAAGGTGGAGGTGGAGTACTGGTTTGGGCTGGTATCATCAAAGATGAGCTTGTGGGGCCTTTTCGGGTTGAGGATGGAGTCAAGCTCAACTCCCAGTCCTACTGCCAGTTTCTGGAAGACACCTTCTTCAAGCAGTGGTACAGGAAGAAGTCTGCATCCTTCAAGAAAAACATGATTTTCATGCAGGACAATGCTCCATCACACGCGTCCAAGTACTCCACAGCGTGGCTGGCAAGAAAGGGTATAAAAGAAGAAAAACTAATGACATGGCCTCCTTGTTCACCTGATCTGAACCCCATTGAGAACCTGTGGTCCATCATCAAATGTGAGATTTACAAGGAGGGAAAACAGTACACCTCTCTGAACAGTGTCTGGGAGGCTGTGGTTGCTGCTGCACGCAATGTTGATGGTGAACAGATCAAAACACTGACAGAATCCATGGATGGCAGGCTTTTGAGTGTCCTTGCAAAGAAAGGTGGCTATATTGGTCGCTGATTTGTTTTTGTTTTGTTTTTGAATGTCAGAAATGTATATTTGTGAATGTGGAGATGTTATATTGGTTTCACTGGTAAAAATAAATAATTGAAATGGGTATATATTTGTTTTTTGTTAAGTTGCCTAATAATTATGCACAGTAATAGTCACCTGCACACACAGATATCCCCCTAAAATAGCTAAAACTAAAAACAAACTAAAAACTACTTCCAAAAACATTCAGCTTTGATATTAATGAGTTTTTTGGGTTCATTGAGAACATGGTTGTTGTTCAATAATAAAATTATTCCTCAAAAATACAACTTGCCTAATAATTCTGCACTCCCTGTATTACCAACTTTTTAGTAGCTGTATTTGTGTCCTAAAACTCACAGAAAGAGATGTGTTTAATAAACAGTGTATTACTGTGCAAGCTAATACTCACAAGTCCTTGATCAGACCCATTTGTAAACTGTGATGCTCTGCTGCCCTCTGTAGGTGCTGAAGAACAAAGGCATTTATGAGAGTGTTAAGTATGTCCAACAACAGAACTTCTGGATTGGTCCAAGCTCTGTAAGTTTAGCTGTATTATTAATGTGCTTAGAACGGCTTTGGATGTTTGTCTAGATGTGCAAAACCTAAGGGAACAGCTCCCAAAAATGGTCGATATGGTAAAATGAACACAGCCAGAATGTATAATACTAGCACAGCTTAAGGGAACTCACATTTGGTGTGAAGTTTAGGTTTGCTGTGTTTTCAGGTGGGACACTTCTGCCCTCCTCCAGTGCATTTACTTTATTTTCTCACTTCATGTTTTATCAGTGATGATTTACTGCATTTATTAAGTTACAAGCCTAAAAATGTCAATTTATTTTCTGCATTTAAAATTGATCGTTTCAGTTGTGAGAGTAAATTGTTTAAATGGAGGCTGAGCTGACCGGTTTTAGTAATTTATTAAGAAAAATAACGGAACTTCTATGTTTGAATGCATGAGCACATACACTATGTTGCCAAAAGTATCCACTCGTCTGCCTTCACACCCTTATGAACTTGGGTTGAGATTAAGACAGTCAGTCTCTTCTACACTTGCTCATCCATGACTTTATGGACCTTTCTTAGTAATGGCAATAACATTATCATCCTTCCAACAGACAAGGATAAGTGCAAGGAAGAATATCATGAGGAAAATTTTGTCACTGCTCAGTGACAAAAATAAGATAAGATAAGACTTTATTGATCCCACAACGGGGAAATTATTGCGTCACCTCAGCTCAGGTACAGATATCAGAAGGAAATGCAAAAATACAAATAAGTGCAATCAATGAAAAAAAGTAAGATAATACACTATATACAATGGTAGCATACACAGTATGTGATTATGGATATAGTTGGAAATATGGAAGACATAAACTATATAGCTTGATATAGCTATTGTACCACTACTATTCCTATTTATAGACACGTACACACTAAATATACATATGTATACATGTGCAGGTATATATATGTCTGTATATGTCCATACACATGGAAGGTCCATTATGCATGGAGTGGTGACCGTGGATGTTCACAGTGTCCAGTGACTTATGACATCGTGATATGTAATTTGTAAATACTTACAAACCCCTGAAACGAGACCCAGGAAGTGGTTACAGGAAGAGGGTGATAGATTGTCTGATGCAGTTAGAATGAGACAATGGTATTGACGGGACCTCATACCACAGGTTTTACCCAGGCGAATCTACACAAAGTCTGTATGGTTTACCCAAGATAAATAAACAGGGTTTACCTTTAAGACTAATTGTCTGTATGATCAACTCGGTCACCTATAACATCTCAAAGTTTCTGGCTTTCATCTCCTCAACCCGCTTGTAGACAGCTCTGAACACCACATCCTGAACACCTTGGATTTTGTTGAGAAAGTGAGAGATGTCATTATGGAGGTTTGAGTCAAGGAGGCCATTTACGTAAAAAGGGAAAGACCATCTCTGAATCGAGGAGGGGGGCATCTTCACCTTCTTACAATGCTGTGATTGCAGCCATTTCCCAACTTTCTGTGAATGGTACTCATGGCCTTTGATCAGTGGTTGTTGATCAATGGTCATGACAATTTGCATATTAATGATCAAGGAACTGACCTCACAGCCCATTGTTCCCTCAGTGGTGCTACGTTCAGTCATTGTGCAAATTTGCTGTTTATAAGGTTGAGGGAACCTGCAGTCAGCTGAGACTGAAGAAGTCACTTGGATGAGTGATGAAACGTCTCCCCCACTAAAAACGCTACGTCCAGATGAACAGAGCCAACATCAACATTTGGATACAGGAGTAAATACCTTTGGGGAAAATAGTGTATTTAAAAGATAGACAGGCACCAGTTTATTTCTTTATCATCTTAATCTGTGTTTAGCATGTGTGTTACAACATTTTTTTTTTTTTTGATCTTTAAAATCATTTCCATCAATTTTTAGGAAGACCTCATCCACCTGGGGGCAAAATTCTCCCCCTGCATCCGTCGGGATGCACAAATCGTCAGCCTGATCGAGAAGGCCAGAGAGCTCGAGAAAGATTCTGGCTGCTGCGTTCAGAATGACAACTCTGGATGTGTGCAGACCCTCAGCTCCGGCTGCTCTGTACGTGATAATGTACACATACCTGTGCACATGAGTTTATAATCTTTAAGCATATAATCACTTAAACACTCGTGCTAATCATTCACAGTGTCTTTGCTGTGCTCTTGAGCTTTTCCCCTTTAGATGCAGATTTTGGGTGTGCAGTAAAAAAGAAACATAATCTGTTTTTCATTTCTTTGCTGTGCTTGGTAAATGAGAAAACAAACTGTGTCTTAAATATTTATAATAATATAAATATATAATAACTTCATGCAGGAGACGCTGGCCACCTTTATTAAATGGGACAATGAACAAATGGAAAACATCAGTAGGTCGTCCGGTTCTGTCTGTCACCAGGACCCCAGGTGAGGATATGAAGCTTAATTAAAGTGTGTCATTAAAGACTCAGCAGCGTTTCACCACTTTGATGCTTTTCTTGTTGTGAACAGAATATGTGAGGAGCCTGCCTCTGCAGAGCCTCATTTGTGGAAGGATGACATCACCACGTGGCCGGTGAGGGGCCACCGCTGCCTCGTTCATTCTTCATTTTTCTGTTGCTACTCTGTGTTCACTTGCATCTGAACCACATTTTATATTAATTTTCCTTTTTCTTTTTTTTTTCTTTTCTTTTTTTTTTTGGTTTTACCTGTGCTGCTGTCAGATCTGTACATATCCAAAGAAGTGGAGTCACACAGGCTACAGACACATGGACTGTAACATCAAAGGACGGCCCTGCTGCATAGGAACTAAGGGCAGGTGCGAAACATGTGTTTGCTAAAGCGCTTTGCTACTCTGAGGTCATCTGTTTTAAAATAAATAAATAAATAAAATTTGATTTATTTATGTATTTATTTGTAGATGTGAAATCGCAACCAGAGAGTATTGCACTTTCATGCATGGTTACTTCCACGAGGAAGCCACCCTCTGCTCACAGGTATTGTGTGTGCATGATGATGAGTGTGTGTGTCTTTTTCTTTAGTATGTTTCTGACTGCAGTGTTGTTACACAGGTCCACTGTCTGGATGATGTGTGCGGCTTGCTGCCCTTCCTTAATCCTGACGTTCCCGATCAGGTCTACCGTCTCTGGCTCTCTCTCTTCCTACATGCTGGGTACGCACTTCCCCCTGCAGCAACGTCCTAAGACAAAGATTTATTTTTCCTGTGGTCATGTTTTATGGCTATGTTGCACAGATCTTTTAATTTCTGACACGTGTATCTATGAATGAGCTATTTCAGCTGAATGTAGCATTGATGATATATTGTGAGACTGTAATATGCCATGACAAAGCCTTTTACACAGTCAATGAACTGTTTCATTAATTTGCTATGAGTGATTACTTAATGCGGTTTCACTGTGTCAGCATCCTTGAGGATTCAAAACTAATGAAACATTTCTAATTGAGGACCCAGTGCTCGTGAGACGTTCGCTCACATGAGAACTGTAATACTAATACCAGGCAGGCACAAGGGATTTCCCTCAGATGTAACCCTTTAAAAGCAGGCGAGCAAACAAGCCAAAGGAGCTTAATGGGGGAAAAAAAAAAAATCCTAAATGCATATTTGTGATAATGCAGTGGTGGAAAGGAGTTTTGGTTACAAGTGATAACCTTTGTGTGTGTGTGTGTGTGTGTGTGTGTGTGTGTGTGTGTGTGTGTGTGTAGGCTTTTACACTGCGTGGTGTCCGTAGTGTTCCAGATGACCATACTGAGGGACCTGGAGAAGCTGGCAGGTTGGCTTCGCATCTCCATCATTTACATGTTGAGTGGGATCACTGGTAACCTCGCCTCTGCCCTCTTCCTGCCCTACAGAGCCGAGGTGAGTTCGTCACATATATGTAAATACACATTAATACACTTTTTTTTTTTCTCTGAAAGTTTCAAGGCACACAGGATGTGACGTTTTGTGCACTTAAGCTTTTTAAATTCATTTGTCTGAAAGTTTATGTTAAACCTTCAGTTAAGTGTCCTTGGTAAGTGAATATTCCAGTCGCATCCGCTATAAGGAAACTTTGTTTAATCTGTTAAGTCTGTATATGTGGGGCACTTGGGGCTCAGGAGCAAATCGCCCACTAAATAGAAGGTCTGGTTCGATCCAGCCCACATGCCAGTGTGTCCTTGGACACGATGCTGAAGAAAGAAAGAACAGCTTTTCACACACTTTGTTCTAAACACCAACATATCTGAGTTGCAGTGACTTTTGACAGGATTGGATGTACTTCTGTTGATTAAGCACTCACACTTGACACACACAGGTACTTTCACACTGTCAAATTTCTGCGATGTAAAATCAGACATTGTATATACTTATGTGCTTTCTTCCTCATTTACCCCCTAAATTATCTAAAGGGAGAAACCGTCATGCTGTTTCACTTCATGTATTTCTCGCTACACTATAATCTGAGTTCAGGTCTAAATGTCACCTGTGTGAGCTCCAGCTCTCGTTAGTTTTGTGTTACATTCTTATTTGAATTGCAGTTTCTGTGCCTGCTGTCTAAACTCTGTGGCTTAGCTCAGCTTAGTTGAGTTCACTCACTGGACGAGGGTTTCTCCTGTTGGGGATTATTGGAGCAGAATTGACCATCTTAGTCTAGAGGTTTAGAGGGGTGCAGGAAACACTTGTGGTATTAACTGTGGAAGTGCCTGGAGAAACCGAACTTGGGTTAACAGCACATGAGACAACTTTACTGCGAAAGCAGCAGCCCCACCAAACCAAGCGTAAAGCATCCAAGAAAGACGTGTCATAGCGCTCCCAACATTTCAGTGACCGGTAACAGCACAGCAACCAGCAGGGTAATCAGTTATGACTGTGCAGGGATAAAGAAAGAAAGGTGACCTGTTATTCACAGTTCTGTTGCATATAACCGTACTGCTGGATGTGCTGATGGAAAGTTGAGGCAATCCTCACACAAGATCAAGTGTGAGATAGAAAATAGTTGCTGAATCAGCTGCAGCTACATGCTATGTTAACTGATGTCTGTATGTCGTTTTAAAATGCTCTAAATAGTTGATGCTGTTCCTTTGTTGTCTGCCTTGTCTGCATTATTGTTTGTAAAAAAACAACAACAACAACAAAAAAACCTTCACCAGAAAATATTAGATTAAATCAGCCGATGTGGTTGAATTTCATACACGTAAATATTTACAAGGAGGAAAGCAGATCTCACCTGAAGCAGTAGTGTTTCACTCTTTTTCTTTTTTTCTTTTTTCTTTTTTTAAAGAGTAACACTACTATGGTCACTACTTTAAGTGAGTCATTGTCATTTTTGCAAAAACAAACCCCAACAACAAATGAATAAACGTTGGGGGGGGGGGCTTTTTACCAGCAAGCCTGCTTTCTTCTGAATGTATCTATATAGTCCAGTTTCCCCTTTAAGAGATTAGCCTAATGCCATTGTGCGGGTTAACAAAGGCCACTGCTGTGGTACTTAGTGAATGGGATTTCATGTTTTTCCTTTTAAACAAAGACGATTGTTGCAGAGACCAGACCTGGTCCACACGTTTCTGAACAGGTCCATCCTGACACACACACACACACACACACACACACACACACACACACACACACACACACACACACGAAACAGTTCCTCACTGATAGAGGGGACAGTTTTAATGTATAAAGAGACCAACATGTAACACATTTACCTGCACGATGGCTTGATTTTATAAGCGAGCTCCAGTTGTTTTTACCTGACAATTACTGTAGTTCTAAATATCAGTGACCAGCTCACATGTCTTCACGCACCAGGAATAACCAGAGGAAGCACATGCAGTGAGGCCACTTAAGGAGGCGATTTAAGTGGATTATCCCTTTACTGTTGAATTAAGGAGCCCCTGTGGCTTTAGCAAAAATGGCTCAAACAGCAGCTGTGGCTGGAACTAATAGTTTTCACAAGTAAAGGAGCTCTACGGATTTGTGAAGGAACAACTTTAGTTGCAGTTCATTAAGCTCTGCAGAGAGACGAGCAAGCATGAATATTTATTATTTGATAATGTCAGTCAAACGTCTCTTTGCTAACCACCAGTGCAGGGTACGCTAAATGTAAAAGTGCTGCATACAACATAAAGTATGCTGACCATACTTTCCTCCTCCTTTCACATTTACAACCACAACATTTTTTTTCTTAGGAGCCAGAAAACATCTTCAAGCAGTTTAAGTTACATTAAAAGGCTTTGATATACTTCAGGAGGTGCACCTGCTCAGGTTGGATGCTTTAAAAAATCAGTTCTCGACCCGACTTTCATGTTTTGGGGTTTGGTGTCTTTAAAACGGATAACTTTTTAAAACGATGTTTTTATTGCTTTTACTGTAACAAATAGAGTCAGCTTGACTAATATTATGTCCACTGTTTATATATTATGTTGAGTTTTTGTTTCAGTTCTAAACTTTTGTTTGGCTCCGTTTTAGGTGCTTCCTGTCCTGCTGCTTAACAGTATAGAAGTAATTCACTGTGGAGTTATTACAACACATTTACCTGCCTTCAGTTAGATTAAAGCTGTTCACGCTCAGACTTTAATAGACTTGACATTTTAGAATTAATTAAATCCTGACACTGTGAGAATGTGAAACCTAAAAGCTTTAAACAACAGGAAAAACAATCCAAACAGTGCAAAAGTCAGCGTGTTGACGTTTTCTTCTTTATCTTGGTATTTGAGTGAAAGAATTTGAAGAGTGGTTTCTGGAGAAATATAAAGGGATACCTGGAGATTATATACGTTACTTTCAAGGAGAAATTGGAGAGGAGTGTCTGTCTGTCAGAACACTTCTTAATATAATTCATTAAATTATTTGTACAAAAACATTTAGGTGATTATGAGAGAGTCATACGGGAACACACAAAGCTTCTGATTCAGTTTGAGAGCAGTGAGCAGGTTACTTCTGAATGAGGGGTTTGTATCAGTCACTTTGACTCTGACTGTTTGTGTCAAATTAATGTAGAAACCAGAACAGTACGAGTTTAAAATTCACAGCAGCTCGTTTTTCTTAAAGGAGCAAAAAATTGGATTTTAATCTGAACCTGAAATAAGGGAAGTGGGATATCTGTGAGCACATTCCCCACTTCAGATCGGCACATCCTCACTTCGGTTAACTAAGACATCCTCTCAGTTCCTGTTCCAGCCCCGGTGTTGTCGGTCTTAACAGTGACGACGACTCGTGTGTGGAGCGTGTCAGCCTGCGTGTGTGGAGCGTGTGGGTGGACTGCCGTGCACTTTTTTTTCTTTTTTTAAAAAATGTTTGTGGGTGTTTAATGTCTTTGCCGATTAGCCATCTGCCTCTCACCAGGCCAAGCTTTGACGTCACCTTAATCTGCTCACCTTTACTGCGTGACCCTGGGCTCATACTGCACATCTTCCCCAGAACTGGATCTTTAACATAAGATAATCTGTGCACAACTAAACCTGCATTACGGTTAGAAAGCTTCAGTATGGATGCACTGAGAGTCGCTTAGAAACTTCTCTGAACCTCTGTCTGCTTTGCTTTAAAGAATAATTTATGAGAGATGCTGGTGAGTTTTTATCCTTACCTTACTTACAGTAACTACAGTTTACACTGCATTAAGCCTCTTAGTGTCACTCATAATGAGTCGATTTAAATAATTGTTACTTAAAATACTATCCTGGTACTTGCTGCCAGGATTCGGTAATCAGGTTAAATCTTTGCTCCTCTGGGCCTAAACGGCGCGTCTGCCTGGTCTGTCTGTCAGCGAGCTAACTGGTTGTTGCACTTTATTTGCTGTTGTTAAATCACTGATTAATTCAGAGACCTGGTTCACATTTAAACAAACACAGTTCACTTTAATGGTTTCCTCTGCAAATAACACAGTTCGACAAATCATCTTATTAAAATGTGTTTTTATTTTTTTAAAAATAAATAAAATTTTACAGTTCTGACAACTCCTGGAAAGTTGTTCCAGGAGTTGTCCCCCCTCTCCCACCCACCACCACCACTACTACCACCATCTGTGAGCCTGTGTAATGTGCCAATTAAGTGGAGCAGTTAGAGTCACCCTGACATCCTGTTTGCCTCCTAACAGGACACACTAAAAGCACCTGATGCTTATCATGCATTGGTCCAGTGCGTCAGGCGTTTAGGTTTTCTGTGCACACTGTGTGAAGCAGCGTGCATGCTGCAGGAATCTTTAGTTCCTGTGTAACTTGTTTTTTTTTTCTCTCTCTCTCTCTCTCTCCTGACAGGTGGGTCCAGCGGGGTCTCAGTTTGGGCTCCTCGCTTGCCTCTTTGTTGAGCTGTTTCAGGGTTGGCAGATGCTGGAGAAGCCCTGGAAAGCCTTTTCTAAACTGTCGTGCATCATGCTCTTCCTCTTCCTGTGCGGCCTTCTGCCGTGGATCGACAACATCGCCCACATCTTCGGTTTCCTAAGCGGCCTCCTGCTCTCGTTTGCCTTCTTGCCCTACGTCACCTTCGGGACATTCGACAAGTACCGGAAACGTATCCTCATCGCCGTCTCGTTATTGGCCTACGTTGGACTGTTCGCTTCCCTCATCGTTTGGTTTTATATTCGCCGAATTAACTTGCACTGGCTGGAGCATCTGACCTGCTTACCGATCACAAACAAGTTTTGTGAAAAATACGACATAGACCACGACATCGAACATGTGGTGAACTAGTCTGGAGGCCACAGATGACATCTAAATTATCAAACTGCCTGTGCTGACGGCCTACTAGCAATGATGTGATCAGTCATTTGGGTGGGCACTTTTAAATCTCTCTCTCTTTTTTTTATTTTATTTTTTTTATTGTTTTCTACTCAAACTCCATGCAACCAGAACTGGATCACTTCGTCCTCAAAAGTCAGGTGACTTTCCTCCTTCCATAAAACATATCCAGTCCTTTTTTAGTCCTCTGTGTCTGGTACGACCTGCAATGTTAATTTGCTAACTGATGAACATAAAAAAGGAAAAGGCACTCAGGACATTAAAACTGCAAAGAGCTGATGGATCCAAAAGATCTACGGAGTGAGAGACTCCTTCAGTGTATATGAAGAGTCGTGTTGAAGTAAAGAAGCCGAGTCAAAGAAGGAGGTTTGAACGACTCTGTCTGACAGTCGTTTCCCTTTAACTCTGTGGACGACGATACCACAGCGGGACATCGAGCATCTTGTAGCCCATTTCAGATGCTTCCTTGTTTTCGGTAACACTGGATTAACACTACAGACGCCGTCTGCTGCTGTATTTTTTTTTTTGTTTTTGTATTTGCCCATTGCGCATATGCACTTGGTATGTCGATAGTCTCCGGAGCAGTGAAATGTATTGCTAAAGTTAATGATGTGATCCAAGTACTAACAGCAGTTAAGGCACGTTTCAGTCTACAGCACCTAGTTGCCTTAAACAGAGGCATTTTACAGAGATGCCTCGTTGTACCTTTGAATACTGCTTGTAATCAACTTTGTAAATAATGAGACATTTTTTGACCCTCAGCTACCAAAGCAAGTTGTCATGCTGCTTTTATGAGCTCGTGTATGCATGATCTTTTTACAGCCACTTCTCCGTATGCCAATGCCACGAACAAATTTTTACTTGAGCTCTACTTTTTAATCACTATTTGATCGTATTTGTCTGGTAACACAGCGGTGCCTAAACTGTATGTTGTTGTTGTTGTTTTTTTAATTTAATCTGTGAAAAAAAAAAATGGACACAAGAAAACTGTATTTGTTTAGCAGTGATCTCACGGGCTGCTTTTCTCAGATCAAATTAAGATTTGTACTACATTTCCAACTCTGTGAAACAGTCAGACTCACGGGATCGCCTCCATGTTTCGCCCCAGGTACTGAAACGTTGGTGAAATGCACCGTAAAATGCGTCGCCCTCTCCATTTTCACTCGGTAATGTTCTGAAATGATTTCAAACCTGGACAAACTTCTCTGCACACATACAAGCAGATTTGGAAACGACATGTTTCAGAGGCCCGACAGCCTGAAGTGAAACTGATTCCCCATCACGGGTGTTGTTGTTGTTCGGGGTTCTTGTTTGAGTTGACCCGGACTGTTAGAACCACAATATTGACTGTTGTGTGGAGGATTATGTGAGTTTAGTTACTGAGTGATTATCAGATTACGTGAGTTAGTCTATAGGACTGACTGACGGATAATCCTGCGTTTAAGACAACACAAAAACATCCAGAGTAGGTCTCTTGTTGGATGCTTCAGATGTTTTGAGTTTTTGTGTCACTGTTTTTTGCATTGCTGGAGCCACAGGACTCATACAGACGTGCCCTCGTGCATTTGACGGGTAAAGTGTGAACAAAGACATCCACCTCTCTTCTTTCTTCTTCTTCTTTTTGTTAAGGAAACCTTTACTGTGCCTTTTGACGTGTGCGCATCTGAATGTTTAACATGAAACACAACAAGCCATTTCCACCATCATGTCTGTATGCAGCAGCTCTACGGCCAGCTGCATGTGCATCGGGACCAAATAATGTCACCTCCCCCCCCCCTATTTATTGGAACAAAAGGGGAATGCTAAAATTAATTGGAGGAGATGTTCACGGTACTGTTATATGTGAAATTATGTGTATTGAAGCAACCATGTGAAAATACATTACACTGTCAACAATACGTTTGTGAGTAGTTTGATTTCATGTTTTCCCAAACCTGACTGCACTTACTCCCCAGCAATACACCCATCATATCATGAACTGCTGTAGATGTATGTGGAGAAAAGGAAGACTTATAGAGATCACTTGATTTTTTTATTTTTATATATTAGTGCAGGGGGACAGTATTGGCCTGGCAAAGACTCCAATCCGGCCTGCAGGACAGCTTTGGAAAATATGAAGGAGAGTGTACATTTTTGGACCTTTTTTTTTTTTTTTAAACTGTAATTTTTATACATTTTACATCTTTTTCTACTGATAGACCTCCCCCACAGCCATTTAAACTACAACTAAGTAATAGATTAACAATTAAATAAGAGAAAGTTCCGGTTGTTTAAGATATCACAGAGATTAAATGTGTAGTTAAGTATCTTTACACTGACAAAGTGGAGTTTCAGTCGTCACTTGGTTGTATATGGCCTTTGTCGTAAAATGAGTTTGACATTTATTGAAGGCTGAAAGCTTCAGATATGTTTCCTCGGTTGCTGTTTTCTTCGGTCAAGAACAAACTTTAAATGTCAGTTTTTCCAGACACTTCGGTCCTCAGCAAGCCCAGAAAAATAGAAAAATGTAAAAATGAACATCCCCCTTTCATGTTCAGCAGTAATTAAAAATGTAAATAACATATGAAGACAGAGAGGTTAGAAAATAAAATTTTTATTAGGACAAAACAGCGTAAAAATGAGTTTGTCTTGATTTAAGACTCCGAGGCAAAAATGGAGGCTGTCTACAAGACTTTTAAAGTGCCACACGTCCGATTTATAAACGGTCAGTCACGGGATCACTGAAGTCTTAATATAAGTTAAATGTTAATATTTAGCCTTGCTGATATCCCTCCTTTGTCATTTTAACTGCTGTTACATATTATTGGAGAATTACTAAAGGAATTAGTTTTATTTAAACGTGTCCTCACTGTTTAAAAAAAATAAAAGAAATAAAGAAGGCAGCAGTTCTGTTGGACACAATAAATGTCCAGCGTTTATCAAAATAAAGATTTGGGATTTTGGTTTTTGTGTAACGAACTCACTAAAATGCAAATCAAAACTTGCTTTCAGGACACTTTTGCAAACCGCTGCTGTCGACATCTCTCTGTTTTTGGCTCTCTGCAGACTCCGGGTCAGAATTCACACGTCACTTCCTGCCAAACAGGCTTCACTCACAGACAGCGATGATCCCAAACACTCACTGCACCGCTCATCACGTGCCCCCTGTACCCCGTTTCTCAGGGGTCTTCACCTCCTTTCACAGCTATAGAGAATCCACATCAAGTCTGTGTCTTCAGCAGCCACTGTTGCGCCGCATGAAGGCGTGGCCCCTCACGGGGTAGAACATTTCTGTGAAGTTAAGGGGCCCCACCGTGATGTTGCTGGGGCCTAGCATTTTAAAGCCTGACTTCTGGTAGAAGGGGACCAAGAAGTCCTCACACATGAGCACGGCACGGCGGACGTAGGGCAGGCAGCGGAGGTACTGCAGGTAACGCCACATCAGGATGGAGCCTTTTCCCTGCTGGCGGAAGGTCCGGTGGACGGCCAAAACGTGGATGTGAACGGTGGTCCCGTGAGGCTTGTGTAGCGTAAGGGCGTCCTGGAGAGGAAGAGGAGAGCTGTCAGTAGAAGTAAAACATCCTGCTGGGTACCCACAGAAATATTTAAAGCTTAAAAGACCCCCAAAAACCATCTTTAATAATTAAAGCTAAATGAAGGGCTCAAGTTTAAATGACTCTGGTTTCATTAAAAATAATTTCATATTGGAGTTAAAATGACGTCAGCAGGATTCATCATCATAACTTTTAGTTGAAAGAATGAAAAGTATGAGAATTAAAAGATGATGAATAAACTCTTGAATGATAATGATGATTGTATTTGGGATTAAAAGCTGCAGTTTGTTATTTCAAAAACTAAAATATTTTGAAAATAAATCAGCTACATGTTGACTCCAGCCTGCAGTCCTCGAATATTAAATGTTTATAGCAAACACAGTCTTTCATTCTTGGTTGGATTCACATAACTGTGTCATCATGAAGAAATTTAAGATCTGATTTTTTTTTTTATTGTTTCTGCTAGGTGGAAACTTAAAACTCGTACAGCTGCAGGCTTAAAAGAAATTGTCAGGCAGCTTCCATGATTATTGTTGTTCTCTCTTCGGTTGGCACTAAACTCGTATGTCGGCAAGATTTATCACCATCCACTGAATTTTATGCACTTGAAGCGCCTCTCTTAATCTGTGTTGAATCTTTGCTCGACTCTCAACCGGAGATAAATCACTGTCCAGGTGTCTTCCGCTCCGTCTTACCGTGGTAAGCCTCTCCTGGTCCCACAGTGAGCCGATGATAAAAGCCACCAGCCGTCCCTCCTCGAACCAGCCAAGAGACAGCTCAGGACACAGAGTAAGGAAGTGACGCACCTCGTCCAGGTGGAGAGGACACTCACCGGAGACAGAGATGAAAGCTGTGTGAGGAGGAGGAAGAAGATAAGGGTCACGGTTGCCACAATCAGACAGTTTTATTAGTTGTGCAGGATGTTAAAGAAGCTGAGCGTGATGTTCCCAAATGTACTGACTGCTAAGCACAAGGAAAGTGTACAGGACAGTTAACTGAAGAGAATCTGCCCGTGAATAAAATCAGTGATGGCTCAGGTTTGTAGAGAGCTTTCTATTCAGTCGGAGAACATAAATAAAATCTGTGTTTTTAGCTGAGAATCTCTCCCCGCAGTTTTCTTAAAAGACGCTTGGCGTGCGTAAATCTGCATAAATACGCGCGTCCTCTGAAGAAATTCAGGCAGGTATTTAAAAGCACCGTTGCTCTGTAACGTAAATTCAAAGAGTCTGCTTACCTTCTCTTTCAATCTCGAACACACTGATGGCATCTTCCGGGCTGAGGGAGCGGAACTCGCTGGCCGGCAGCGTGTGGCGGCGGCCCTGAGGCACCGGAGAGCGCATGGGGAGAGGCTTCAGGAAAGGCACTGCGCTCACCACAGACATAGTCCTGATTATTCCCAGAAAGTTTCGCAGGAAAGCTAAGAGTGCTGCGCTGACAATTTCCTGTCTGATTTCGTGTCAGTCTCTTTTTAAACAACGAGATGAAACTTGTCTGGGTGTCCGTGATCCGCGCGTAACTGTACAGCGAGAACTGGCGCAGACTGAACAGAGTGGAGCGCTTCCAGTATTTATACCGTTTGTAATCCTGAAGTGAGCTGTATGGATAAACCCTTTACTCCCCGTGAGTAAACTGAACCATAAACATATTTACAGGAGGGATAATCGTCTTGCCTCCATCAGACCAACCGATTTGGATTTGCTTAGTTCCCACACCAAACTCGTGTTCGCCTGCTGTAAAGTGAGGTTTAAGTTTCATAAAGTGACGCGACTGGGTTGGAATAAACACAATAACGTAGGTATAGATATTTGGAAAATTATTTTCTGGCTGGTTAATCATCAGAACGTCAGTGATGATTAATTGTCACACTGAGGAGATTGCGTGTTTCTTAACTGGGCCAACTTAAGGGCTCGACTTACCACTCTTCATGTGATTTCTCTGAAGGAGACTTTTGTCTATCCATAGCCGCTTTAAGCAGAGTTCACGATTTTTCCATGGGTTATTTTTCCAGTTCTGTAAGAGGATTAGGCTACAGGATGTGTAGGAGCTTGTTTGTCACCTGGTGGGGTTTTAAGCTCCCTGAAGAATTTATCCTCTCCAAACAAACTTTTACCCTCATGAGATGAAATCATAAAATAATTTACTGCATTTTCTCGCTTTTAGAGGGCATTTCCCAACAAATTAATGCAAACTGACACCGAGAGCAGGATATACAATGCTTAACAAATTTATTAAAACACCACCTAAATGTGAGGTTTATGCCACAGTTACACTAAATTAACAATACTGATGATTAGCAAAATGACTTATGTTTGTCTAATAGTAAATTCACCAGTGTACTTATTTAATGCGAAAATATAATTATTGTTGTCATCCTTGAATTTACAAAAAAAGCTTTTTATTAAGATAACAAATGAAAGCTATTTATTTGCAGTGCTGAACAGAAAAATTAGTTTCAGTGGTTGACTTTTGTGCTCATGTTTATAGGTCAGGTGATGTAATAAATGTAATGGGGACACCTCCTTTTCTGACACTAAACACTTCTATCCCCACGTTCTTCCTAAAAGACAAATTTTACATGTTCTTGTTTGCAAAACTGCAACTGTGCTGAAGATGTTGAGACGTTCGCAACAGTGCTGTTCAGCAAAGGAAATATAAATAATCTGTTATCTGTGTTTTCTCCTGTGTCTTTAGGTATGAGACGGTTTTAAATATTGTTAATGCCGTGTTTTTTCCCCCCTGTGTTTTTGTAGCTTGTTTTTGGATACAATGTCTTCTCACAAAGACATGCCTGGGTTGGGTTATTTGGTGGCTGTAGGTGTCAATGGTTGTCTTTCTCTACGTGTGAATCTTGTGATAATCTAGTAACCTGTTCAAAGTGTTCCCTGCCTCTCAATCTGTCTGAGATAGGTAACCCTGAATCAGATAAGTGGAAGAGGATGGAATATTCAAGTCACATCAAGAATATTTCCTGGTTTTCAGTCTTCACAAATTTATAGACCTGTTCCTTTAAAAACAGATTAAACTGTCACATATTCTGTCTCCTGTACACTAATGGGGTTTACTTTGTAAATGTCTTTGAGAACTTGGAAACTGAGAAGATTATCATAAAAATCCCCACAAAAACCAAATCTAAAACAAAACAGATATATCCTTAAAGCAAACAACTGATGTTTAATTATGGGGCACTGAAAATTAATAAACTCAGGCTACTTCAGATGTATATTTGTGGAAAGATGTTAAATAATAAATAAAGGAAAACTTTTTTTTATTGTTAACCGAGCTGCATGTTTATTTGTATAGCGTTCACTGTGCAACAATATTAAATCATTTAGGTAAGATCCACAAAGGATCATAGATCTCATTCTCTCTCTCTCTCTCTCTCTCTC
>NW_024582542.1:144882-214857 GCF_018398535.1 Haplochromis burtoni
CACACACACACACACACACACACACACACACAGAGAGAGAGAGAGAGAGATGTCTTTTTTAACTATCGTTACTTAGGAAAATATAATTTAAAAGGGAACATAGCTAAATATGATGAAATTTATAATAATAAATATTAGTAATTTACAGCAGAAAACGAAATGTAACCATTAAAATATTGGCGTAAAATAAAAATGTACACAATTAGAGTAAGTTAGAGAGTCTCCCATCAGCAGATTACGAATCATACTTTACGTACAGCCTGCGGTCTTTCTCGGTGGCTCCTGTTTCTGGCTCTCGGCGCCCCTCAGTGGTGACAGCGGGTACTGAGTGATGACGCTGCCACACTGCGCTTCTTACGTAGCCCGCGTAGCTACGTAAACACGTGCGCTTCGCTGCTTCCAGGTTACAGTTTTTTTTATTCCACCGTCATCCTCGCGCTCCAGCATCGCTCCCTGACAACAGCGGCGATGGCGGAGCCCGTAGCATCGGATGCAGCGGCCAAGACAGACGCAGCAGCAGCGGCATCATCACCCACACCGGGCCCCTCTCCCGTAGCCAGCCCGGGCTCCGAGCCTCCTTCCATGGCTCTCTCCCCCACCGCGGACGGCTCACAGCGGCTGCTCTTCTCCCACGACCTGGTCTCCGGACGATATCGCGGCTCAGTCCGGTTTGGCCTCGTACGGATGATCCACGGCGAGGAGGATTTTAACTCAGACTCGGACCTCGACGATGGCGGAGGGAGAGGCGGAGACGGCGGCGGCGGTGGAGGAGGCGGACGAGTACCGTGCGGTTCGGACACTGAGAGCGCCGTGGACACCCCAAGTCGGCCTCTCGGGAGGGGATTTGTCCGCGTCCAGTGGTACCCCGAAGGTGCGAAGCAGGACATCAGGGAGACAAAGGTACCACACAGCTGCTAACGTGCTTACTGTTTACCCCGGCAGTCGGTGGTTATCTCAGCCTGACGTCAGGACTGCTTTGTTTCACCTGCCTGTTGTGGTTTTTTGGAGAGGGGGGTGATCGGCGGACTTGTTACCCAAGCAGTCATCAGCTTCACCTGATCCATCAGACTAAAACCTGCAGCCTAGCTCGCTAATTGGCTAGCATTCAAGCACACAAGCTAGCTAGCAGTTTAGCTCGTAGCCTCATGTATTTCAGCTGGTCCCGGCAGGTTGAGCAGGGTTGATCCACCTGACTGCAGCCAGCTCGCTGCTAGTACACCAAACACACACACACCACTGACCGGACAGGTAGGGGCTTGCACAGGTCCTGTCAGGTGCACCTCCCTGCTTAGACACCTTACACCTATTGATTAGCTCATCCTTGACTCAGTGTAGATCCTCAGCTGGGTGTGACCTGGCCTGAGACCAAGCTTTGTGTGTGATAGAAGATCTCTTATTATTATATAAACATGCATATCTGAGTTGAACCTGATCCCAAGCACCGAGGTCAGACCAGGAGAACGAGGCTGTAATCGTTGCCCTGTCCCCTCTATCAGCTGCAGATGTTTTCCAGCTCAGTCACAATGAATGAGTTAGTTGAACAGCAGGGATTTAATTTGAAATTTTTAATTTCTTTAGAGCACATTTACTTTTCATTGCGTTTATTATTTACCTTAATTAGTTCAGAACATTGAAACCAAACTCGTGCTGCTTCTTTTGCATCATTGTGAGCATATTTTTGCATTTTTTTTTATTTTTTTTATTTTTTTTTGTTTATGGCTGCTGGTCATTTTAATATTTTAATATAATTTTGATAGTGCAGATATGCTGAACTGAGAATTTATAGTCTATGGCTGATAATTTCTAATGCTCCTCTATAGCAGGGTTTTACATATCTAACACTAACAATAATTGCTTCCACCCAATTATCTGCTCGATCTACCTCCATGCCTTGGGGTTCTGTAGTGTCCTTTTAGTCATTTGAATCCAAATCTTGTTGATTACTGTGCTTTGTATTTTCTCTGTCGTTTCAAATGTCAGGAACATTACCAAGAAGATTTGAATTAGTTTTTTGCATTAGTTCACACAGACCTAGAGACTGGATGGAGAGTGGTTGCTGGAGGTTGCTGTCTTTTGCAAACTGTATGCTGCGCCAATAACCTCCTTGTGGTTGCTGCAGTCGCCTATAGTTTGCATGGAAGGTGTCAACTTGCCCGTATTTGCCAACAAACCATTGAGCACTAGTGAAATTTACACTGCTCACCTTTAATGTAAGAGTTGTACCTTACTGCTGAAACCACCATGTTTCAAAAGGCGTAACTCTTTACTTTGAAGGCAAACATTAGCTATTAACACACAAGTGTTGCACTCTTCAGTTTCACTGCCACTTGGCGAATAATGAAGTCAGAGTCTTCTCTGCAAAGGACGAGTGACCACAGCAATCACAAAGAGCTTTTTGGTGCGGCACCCTGTCTGGGCATCAGCGCCTGGAGATTCGGTTAATTCATAGTTTCAGATCATCCTTAAGGACACTAAACCTAGTGTAGGTTATATTTTTTGGGAGGGGCTGTTAAGTGAAGAGGGTACAAAAAGGGTACAAAGATCAGGGAAGACTGTGCAAATGTCCTCACGCAGATTTGTTATGGGCCAGGTGCTTTACCCATGAGCTAAACCAGCACCCAAGAATT
Source organism: Haplochromis burtoni (assembly GCF_018398535.1). Taxonomy (NCBI): domain Eukaryota; kingdom Metazoa; phylum Chordata; class Actinopteri; order Cichliformes; family Cichlidae; genus Haplochromis; species Haplochromis burtoni. The sequence continues at coordinate 147,510 of NW_024582542.1, forward strand.
TAGACTCTTGCATCCCAAACAGTACAGTTGACATTATTTTAACTTTAATTAATTACATCACTCGTTGGTGGTGGTTGGACACTGTGAACCTGTATGTTAAAAATTCAGCTGTCATTGTTGATCAGTAGTTTGTTGATACTACCAGTATGTTCAACACTGGGGCGATTATGTGGAGTGCAACCAATATGAATCAATACCTTTTAACTGAGATATCAAGGTGATTGATTAAAATTCTGAAGGCTATTGAGGTATGAAATATAGATTTAGACTCCTGGACGCCATTCATTTGTTTTGAAGTTTAAAGTCTGCATTTATAAAGTAGACAGCAAATATTTGCAAACCTCTGGCGATTTCTCTGAGTGATTGCAGTCAGTCCAAATCAGACTGCAACAGCTTGTAGAAAGATTGCCACCCATCAGGTAGGTTGAACCCCCTGCGTCGTAATATTCCCAAAGTATTTGTATTTAATGTATTTATTTAATGAAATATTCATATTTGGCGCCCCTGTATCGAAACAATATAACAATGCAAAAATACACTGACACTATGCTGTATTGATTTTTTTTTTCTTTTTTTTCCTTTTTCTCACTCATAATAATTAACAGAGTACCACACAAAAGCATGAATGCCGGTAACAGTGCCAGACACTCAGATTTTAAGCTCTACAAAAATTGACCAGAGGAATCTAAATGGTCCGTAACACTTTGACTGTCTGGTGCAGTCAGCTGCTGCCTGTATTTGTCTAAGTGGCCACGCCCTGAACTCTAGCATCCTTTCTTCTTCTACTTTCAGCTGCTCCCTATATGGGTCTTCACATCTGCCTCCATCACACTCTATCCCTAGCATCCTCTTCTGTCTCATCAGCCCTCTGCATGTCCTCCTTCACTACGTCCATGAAACCTCCTCAACATCCTTTGTCATATATATCCACTGTCCCTCCTCTGCACATGGTCCAACCATCTCAGCCCTGCCTCTCTAACCTCTTCTCCAAAACCGTAACCAGAGCCGTCCCTCTGATAGCCTTATTTCTTCTGAGCATCTTCAACTCTGCCACCTCCAGGTTGACTCCCTTTATTTCTCTCCTCACAGCCATCTTTGAAACCTTCCCTTTTGCTTTAGCCACTATTCTTCTGTCACAAATCACCTGCGACACTCGTCTCCACCCACTCCACCCTGGATGAATTATAAAAAAAAAATCAGAGATTAAAACCATTTTTCTCCTGGGCAGTTAACATGCTTTTTAATGCTGTACATTTGAACATTTGAACATGGAAGTCTGTAGTGACTGGATTTTGGAGCCAGCCTCGAGGAACAGCAGTGTGGAGCGCTTCAGCATCAGACCTTGAATTCAGTCGAATCTGGACAGCACATATGTGATGTTGGTACAGAAAGTCGCTAACCTGCATCGGTATAAACTACAGTCTCAGCCTTCTAAAACCTCTTGTCAGCTTCAGTTCAGTTAGACATGTAAATTGCTGCGTACATCTTTGTGCAGTTTTACCATTTTACCACCAGATAATGAAGACGTTTTAGCAGGTGCAGACTTTGCAAACCTGTTGTTCTGTGCATCCTCTAAGCTTCTCTGGGGTTCTCCTGGGCTTTGTGGAAAAGGGTCACAGAGTTTAAAGGAGGACAGGCCTGGAACAAGCTCACACAGACTCATTTCAGAGACAGGATGTGACCAGAAGAAGCCTATTTTAGAGCCCAGCGCTGCCTTGCTTTGTCTTTCCAGTTAAATGAGAAAAGTTCTGGTCTGAGTGTCATTCAGACCTCAGTCAGAACAAAGGCAGAACGACGCGCCCCTTAAACAATGACGCTGATGTTTACGCAGCACCATGTCCTCTGTGTCGATGTGCACATGTATGGGTTTCATTGTGTGTCGTATTCGTGATTTCTCCTGTGCTTATCTGCACGCCCAGTCTCAGCAAGCTCATTTTGCATAAATCCTGAGAGTACAGTTTTACATCCTAATCAATCATTCATGATCACATCCTGCAGTATGCAAAGTTGCACATCTTCAAGGTGCTGTTTGCACAAAATTTCAACTTTTTATTTATTTATTTTTTTCTGCAGGCTGCACCTCATTTTCACTTCACGTTTTCTCTCAGGAGCGATCAGTGGAGAGAAAAGTGATGCTTAGAGTTACTCTCAGGTTTCATAAAGCGGACATTTTCACAGCGAAATAGGATTTTGGACATTGCGACCATTATGTGCAAACTCTAAATGATACAAGGCGATCAGTCTAATGTAGTTTCTTTGTTGCTTCATTTTAGCGCATGAAAGTGAAACCGTTCAAAGTTAAAATGATTGAAATGCTAAACTCTGCTTGCACAGCGAGGAAGCCTCGCAAAGATTTAAAATATACACAAACGTAGTGTTGCCAGAAACAGTATGAGATTAAACAAAGTGGTCAGTTTAATGAAGATTTGTCAGCAGGCGTGGTGCCCCATCGAGCAGCCTCGTACGCCACTGGTATTACTTCTGATATAAAAAACTATCAACGATTATGAGCTTATCTGCATGTTGCAGACTCTTTAAAAACTCTATCTGGGCTTTGTGGTCACCCTCCTGACTGACGTTACAACACGGTCCCATTGATTTTTAGTATAACGCACCTCGAGGAAGGGACAGTGAAAATGAAACGGCAAGCTTGCTGAGCTTGTGGTGTGAACGTGCATCATGTACGACATGTTCGGTGTTACTTTGTTTATTTAAAAATGCACCAGCGACATCAGTGTACATTTAAATAGCTATTTGGTGGGGGGGGGGATGTTTCCCTTTTACTTGCCATAGGGCCCCATTTACACATGAAACTAAAAAATAAAAAGAACAGACGCATTTTATTTGTTATCTACTTAATTTATGGTCTGTTTCATTTCAGCTCACTGCATGGCTTTACTGGATTTTGCAGCCATTTGCAGTTTCGCTCCTCTCCTCTGCTCTCTGTTTCACTGCATTTGTCACGAGCAGAGTAAAGGAAGTAAAGATAACGGAACAGTAAAAGCAGACGGCTGCGCTAAACATCTGAGAACATCCGTGTTTACTTTTAAGCCTGCCCGATATCTAATATGGTGAAGGGTGGGGACAATATGAGAAGCTGCGCTGCTGATGTTAAAGAGGTTGTCGCGGTCAGAGCGTTAGCAGCGGTCAGAGCGTTAGCAGCGGTCAGAGCGTTAGCAGCGGGCCAGAGCGTTAGCAGCGCATTAGCAGAGCGTTAGCAGCGGTCAGAGCGTTAGCAGCTCTCGACGCCATAAACTTTGAGTTGTTGTGCAATGTCAAGCCAATAAAACCATTCAATCGCACAAGAAAAACAACTGTTGTTATATGATTTAATTTATGATTACTTTTATGTGATTGTCAGTTTATGTATCACTCACAGATGTTAAATTACCGTATTTTTCGGGCCATAAGGCGCACAGGATTATAAGGGGCATTAAGTGAAACAAAACGGTCAGATAAGTCAAACTTTACTAAACTCATTCTTCTTGCTTCCTCCACTTCCGTACCATTGATTAATTAATGTGGAATTCTCTCGCAGCTGCTCTATTCCCATGTTGTTGCAGTATATTAATCACTAACCTCGTATTGTGGATGGATTATCTCAGTTGTTCTCCTGACTGAAGTTTACAGCACCCTGCCATGCGATTGCATTTGTCCCCAACCATTGGATCGAGTGGGGAAAAAAGTTAGAGTTCATCTTCTAGCTTCACTGTGTTTGCTATGCTAACATAGCTGTGACGCTGGTAATCACGTAGCACATCATTATATACCAGCTAGCCCAACTTCAGTAACCCTAAAAAGCCACTGCTGTTTAGTTTTCGGTCTTCATTTATGCTGTAAGTGATAGCAGAGCTGTACGTTTTAATTTTTTCAGAAATCTCTGTCAGGACATGGTATATCATGTTTAGGTGGAAACTAGCGAGCTAACTTCCTGCTAACTTTTAACTCCGTTAAATTTAATAAATTCTGTTTTCATGGATGCCTGGATGTTAAACTTAATTGTTACACCTGGTAAAGCAGCAACACTGATCATTTTATTACAGATGAAAGAATTTAGACAGTTTTTAACTCTCGAAGATGCGTCAGTGTTCGTTCGACTTCAGGTCCTGAAGCGGACGGAGTTTTGGACCCATATTACTCTCCGAGGCTCCTGATTACGGTAGCTCCGACAATCCATCAAGCGGTGCGGCTTCGTAGCTTACCAAAGTCCTACTAAAACATTTGCTGACAGATTTTTGTACCACATAAAATCGGTTCGAGGTCAGTAAGCACAACCAGAATTCATACATAAGGAAAATTAAAGGATTTTAAGTGCCTCATAGTGCAGAAAATACCCTATGTCTTAAAACATAACAATAGCAATAATTGACCTAAATAATGGATGACCTCATCTTCCGTGTTGTCAAACCTATGACACCATATACCAACTATACATACAGTGGGGCAAAAAAGTATTTAGTCAGCCACTGATTGTGCAAGTTCCCCCACCTAAAATGATGACAGAGGTCAGTAATTTGCACCAGAGGTACACTTCAACTGTGAGAGACAGAATGTGAAAAAAAAATCCATGAATCCACATGGTAGGATTTGTAAAGAATTTATTCGTAAATCAGGGTGGAAAATAAGTATTTGGTCAATAACAAAAATACAACTCAATACTTTGTAACATAACCTTTGTTGGCAATAACAGAGGTCAAACGTTTACTATAGGTCTTTACCAGGTTTGCACACACAGTAGCTGGTATTTTGGCCCATTCCTCCATGCAGATCTTCTCGAGAGCAGTGATGTTTTGGGGCTGTCGCCGAGCAACACGGACTTTCAACTCCCGCCACAGATTTTCTATGGGGTTGAGGTCTGGAGACTGGCTAGGCCACTCCAGGACTTTCAAATGCTTCTTACGGAGCCACTCCTTTGTTGCCCGGGCGGTGTGTTTTGGATCATTGTCATGTTGGAAGACCCAGCCTCGTTTCATCTTCAAAGTTCTCACTGATGGAAGGAGGTTTTGGCTCAAAATCTCACGATACATGGCCCCATTCATTCTGTCCTTAACACGGATCAGTCGTCCTGTCCCCTTGGCAGAAAAACAGCCCCATAGCATGATGTTTCCACCCCCATGCTTCACAGTAGGTATGGTGTTCTTGGGATGCAACTCAGTATTCTTCTTCCTCCAAACACGACGAGTTGAGTTTATACCAAAAAGTTCTACTTTGGTTTCATCTGACCACATGACATTCTCCCAATCCTCTGCTGTATCATCCATGTGCTCTCTGGCAAACTTCAGACGGGCCTGGACATGCACTGGCTTCAGCAGCGGAACACGTCTGGCACTGCGGGATTTGATTCCCTGCCGTTGTAGTGTGTTACTGATGGTGACCTTTGTTACTTTGGTCCCAGCTCTCTGCAGGTCATTCACCAGGTCCCCCCGTGTGGTTCTGGGATCTTTGCTCACCGTTCTCATGATCATTTTGACCCCACGGGATGAGATCTTGCGTGGAGCCCCAGATCGAGGGAGATTATCAGTGGTCTTGTATGTCTTCCATTTTCTGATGATTGCTCCCACAGTTGATTTTTTCACACCAAGCTGCTTGCCTATTGTAGATTCACTCTTCCCAGTCTGGTGCAGGTCTACAATACTTTTCCTGGTGTCCTTCGAAAGCTCTTTGGTCTTGGCCATGGCGGAGTTTGGAGTCTGACTGTTTGAGGCTGTGGACAGGTGTCTTTTATACAGATGATGAGTTCAAACAGGTGCCATTCATACAGGTAACGAGTGGGGGACAGAAAAGCTTCTTACAGAAGACGTTACAGGTCTGTGAGAGCCAGAGATTTTCCTTGTTTGAGGTGACCAAATACTTATTTTCCACCCTAATTTACGAATAAATTCTTTACAAATCCTACCATGTGAATTCATGGATTTTTTTTTTCACATTCTGTCTCTCACAGTTGAAGTGTACCTCTGGTGCAAATTACTGACCTCTGTCATCATTTTAAGTGGGGGAACTTGCACAATCGGTGGCTGACTAAATACTTTTTTGCCCCACTGTACCTGACCACATCACCACCACCAGGTGGTGCTTTTTGAGTGTTTCCGCCAAGACCGTCTCTCTGGACATGTCGGAAGACACAAACTCTACTGGCGATTACAGTTTTTGGTCTCCTGACCAAGCAAACAGAGCTGGGATGTTCAGGAACGTGCTTGAATCTGAAAATCAGCAGGAAATTCCAACAAACTGCAGTCCAGCAGCTCTGGGAAATGTAAGCAATGGATGTGATGTATCCATCCAAGAGCACCAACCAAAACTTGTGCTTTCTGATCTTTGGTGACTTTTAATTCAGGTAGGTGGAATTGTTCTCTCTGAGGAAGGAAACGGCCTTTCCCTTTTCGTGGTGCTAAAACTTCATACGATGGAGTCTGCTTCCACTTTCAGACAGCGTGCTGAATTTTTGTCATGGGTCATTAATTAACATCAGCCCATCATGCTCAGACCAACCTCACTGAAATAGTGAATTACACCATGAGAAAGTGAATTTAAAAAAAAAAAAAAAATGTTGACTGGAAATGAGACATGCTGACAGTTTAGTCCCAGGTGGCTGTTATGGTAATGTGCAGGCTTTTTCTGTACCCTGGGAATGGTTTCATCCCACCTTCTGCTCTCAGAGTCAGTTGAATTGTCAGGGCTTTCTTGGCGTGCTGTCATATGATGAGCTCCCACTTTCGCTGCTCTTGCCCGTTACAATGCCCTCGAGTTAGCAGCATTATGCATTCATTAAGGTTCACTGCTCTGAATACAAATCAGACTGATCTGATTTGTGATTAATAAATTCCACTCGGCTGCTCGCAGTGCTTGACCCCATGGTGAAATAAGGAAATAAAACATTAGCATTTTGTCGCTTATGCTAAGCCATTATCGTTATGTTGCAACTGAAACACGAAGTTCTGGATCAATAGACATAAATAAATCCCGGTGAATAGGGAGACTCCAGGTCTTACTGCATTTATTTTTGCCTTTTCATCATGCTGGAAGGTTTTTCTTTTTTTCTGTTTGTTTTAAAGGCACTGCTGAGCAAGTTATTTAGGGAAGCTTGATGCTGCGTTTATATGGGAACCTTTTCTTTGGATTGTCCTTCAACTCAAAGTGCTCTCAAATTATTACTGAATAGTTTTGGTAGACTTGTGACTTGCACACAGAACCTTTTGGCAGCTGTAGCAGTCCGTCTGTGCAGGTTTCTTCTGTTTGGTCTACGGGGGGAACAGTTCTGCAGTTTTGTACCACAACTCCAATTTTCTTGTACCACAGTCGCTATGTGGTGCTGTTAAAACATGCCAGTCTGGTGAAACCTGGAATTTTGAAAAATCATGCAGGTCCTGAGTGAATAGCAATTTTTAACAAAGTACATAAAAAGGAATAAGTGTACATATCCCAACATACAGTACATTCAAGCATGTTTAGCATGGGTTCAAGCCTGATCATGTAGAGCTTAGTTTGTAATTAATAAAATTAAAAATTTTGGATCTCACTGGAAAAGATCTGCTGATCTGACTCCTGCTAGTTTATAGCAGATTTGTGTTACGTCATACTAGTTGCTGGATGGAAGAAAATGCAAATGTATAAGAGAAATCATGGTTACATAAGCTATTTGTTTTTTGTTTTGTTTTTTTTTTTGATAATAAGATGACTACTTTGTTATTAGGAAATCATGAACACCCCTACAAGGGCGGGGGTTATATTCACTGTATGCTATCCTTAGCATGGAAACAGTGATGGCAGCCATCAGTCTGTTTGTCTCTCAGGCTTATAGTTTAACAAATTCTTGTGTGAACAACAGGTTTATTGCTCTTGTTTGCAGCAGATGAGGGGAAAAATCCATCAAAATTTCAAGTGGGAGGAAGAGCTGAATGCTGTAACCGCAGGGTGACTCCCATCTGTCAACCTGGCCCTCCACCCTGCCCCCATCCATCCAGCTACACAAGTGTGGTCAACCCCCCCCAGCTGACCTACACAATAGAAACATGTCTTTCCCTGTGTGGGCTGACTGCTGATTTACACTCGGGCCACTGCACCACACGGTTTTCTTTCACCTCTTATCCATCTTCTGGTCATGATCACATACATTGCTTTTAGTCCCATCGAGCCCTCGCCTCTTCAAAAGCATTTTAGCTGCAGCGCTGCCGAGCACTTGAAGAGATCATCTTACTGCTGAAATGCGTTTAAAACACGAGGTCGGGCTGTATTTTTATTTTTTTTTATTTCTGGTTCTTCTGTTAAACACGTGGAGGCTAAACAAAGTGACTGTAAATCGATCACCGAGGACAGTATTTCAAGAAATGCACTGAGTAATCTGACCGAGTAGAATAGGTGTGATTAGCTTTAGGGGTGGGAATTAGCAATGTAATGATACAAATTATACAAAAACTCATTACATGGCAAGCAAGCAGTAATGTTTGTGGCTAAAAATGACGCCAGTGGTGGAGGTCTGAATGAGAGGGTCCATGTTCTAGTCTTTACCACAGTTCTATCACTTTATAACAGCTGTACGAAGAGGCTTGAAATTTTATTCCTGGGGTGTGGCTGCTCTGACTGACAGGTCGATGGACAGCCTGTGTGTGTTTGGCTTCACCTCTGCTTATTCAAGTTACCAAACTTGTGGTGCATTTGTAGCTCGGTGATCTAACGATAACATGGCTTGCATTCATAGACTGTATATAAAGGATGGCTCTAACTAAAGGGTCTGAAAAGTGGAGATGGTGCAAAGTGTCTTACATTTGCATCTTTCCTAAGCAGGCCAGCAGACAACGACTCCTGTGGTTGCAGGAAGGGGTTTGTGTGGATGCCTCCCTGTTTGTTTCTTACATAGATGAAAATGACACTCTGTTGGATTACACAAATATTTTAAGTGTTCATTCACTTCGCTGTGGTGTCAGACTGCGTGTGTCGTCCTTATTGATTAAGCTTGATTAGTTGATAAAGCAGCAAACACAGTTACTGTCTGGACTGAGCGGATGATATTAATCACATTGCTTATCTCCACTTGTTTAGTCTGCTCAGCTTGTTTAAAACCTAAATCATTTATTCTGCCAGTTCCTCTGCGTTTAACCTGCCGCAATTCAAGTTGGATTTAATCAAACGTTTTTGTTTTTAAAAATTAAAAAAGTAGGATCAGTAGAATTTGATTAAGTCCTTCAGAGCTGTGGTCTTAAGTCTTTTAAAGGTCACCTGAGTGTTGCCGATTGTCAAAACAGCTACTCTGATGTCGCACACTGCTCAGCACTAATACCCATCAGATGACTGTATGCATCCGTCAGTGGAGTTTGCTCAGAAGCCTCCTGCAGGTGCTCGTGGTAGGCTGGCAGACGTTGGCGTAATCTGGGACATGAAGCTGTTGCCAAGGCCCGCCCAACGGAGCTTTGGAGCCCAGAGCCTTGGTTATGGTTTGTGCAGGTGCCAGGCAGGGAAACAAACAGACGAGGGGCAGGGCACCAGCCACCGTACTGTACGCTTCCTCGAAGAACAGTGAAGCAGCTGCAGCGCTGCACTGCAGCTGCTCATCACACCTGAAGAAATCCTCCTAAAATTGCATGAAGTTCTTTTTCTTTAATGCTGACTGTACATGCTGCAGCAGGTAGCTGCAAAAGTCTGTGAATAGTGGATGCAAACATCTGTTTTGTGTTCATCCCTCAAGAAAATGTTCAGGTTAAAGTTATTTCTTTGTCTTCTTGGAGATGGTTTCTGACTGGTAAAACACGAGCTTCACGACTAGAACAGTTATGCAGTGTTTAGACCTATTTTTATTGGATCAGGAGAAAATCTGAAAATGTTGCTCGTCAACATTAAATCATGTTTAGTCAACTTGCTGTCTTGTTTGAATTGTTCGGGGAAAAATAAATCAGAAACTTCTCATTTTTTTTCTTTGAAACTGTCATTTTGTGCGTTACTGTTACACTAAAGTAGTTCAAGTTTATTACGTTTATTCATAAGCACATTTTAAAATGAACAAAGTGCTGTGCATGCTGAAGGAAAGACAACTTAACTGTATGATAACAGGGGGAAGAAAATGGGAAAAACTTCTAACCAGTTTTAAATAAAATGCAAATCAATCCGTGTACTATTGCGTCGAAACGTCAAAAATAAATAGACACGAAGCAATAACTTTGAGGACTCCTCGGCTGCTGTTTTCAACCATCAATTACCCATAAACACACGAGCAGCGAGTGCAGCTCATGCTGTACTGAGTGTGTGATAGTTTATTGATTTGACAGCATTTGATGGTGCTCTAGACAGCACACGACTACGATGCTGCTAAATGTGCGGTGACTTTGCTTTGTTGTCTTATCCATCAGAGCAATCATGAAAACGCAGACAGACATGGAGGATGTCTAGGTAGGTTGTGATGAAGCTGCTCAGCAGGTAAAGGAAGGATATGTCTGATGTTTTTCTTTTTCACCTTTTAGACCTCCTCCTCGGGGGTCATGGCTTTTAGAGTGCAACCAGTTTGTTGTTAAAGTGTGAAATGGACGGGACAAGCTGTGAATCTGCTGTGCTCTCTGAAGACTTCAGGCCTCATGGATCATCTTGCTCTGTTATCCTCCTTCCATTTAAGCTACATCCAAGTTGTTACAGACTGTATGAGGGTTTGGGCAATTTAGTTATTTTTTTTTAAAATCGACCTTTTAAAATGTGGGTAAACACTGGTGCTGTGTTAATTTGCAGAGTTTGGCTAATCGTGGCACCAGCAGCCATCTGTTCCTGCTGGTTAAAGTCCATGTTGCCTGTTGGGAATTTGGTTACACATTGCTCTGGTGCAGTGCCAGTTTATTCTGACACAGCCTACATTAAACTTCATTTTCACTGAGATGTTGTCAGACCGAGCTGGTTAAACTAGATGTCCAGCAGGTATTCAGACCTGCCCACGACCAGGACGGGGAGTAAAATCAGACTAGCTCACTAGTCTAAAGTCATGAAACAGTCAAACCTGAGTAGTCTAATGGATGAGGTTAAACACTGTCTGTACTAATATGGTGTAAATCAAAGAACCGTTGAAGCCGTTGGTTACATTCGGTTTTAACTGAAGTCTGATCTCAGATTAGTTTGAGTGGGGCTAACGTTAGCCTTCTCTGCTGCTTGGTTAACAGATGCATAGAACACCAACTGATGTGTAATGTATGAGGTCACGGTTTTCTTACTGTAACCCGGGAGGTGAATTTTGTTTCCTGTCTGCCGTGTCTACAGTGAGCAGACATGCTTGCACGAGAGACGAGCGCAGACAGGAACCTTAATCCCTGCATTAATTCCACTGTTGTCAGCACTGTGTTCAAACTTGAAAGTGAAACATGCGTGTTCCTCATCACGACTTGTCAGACTTGTCGTTCAAGCTTTTACAGAAAAGTGACTAAAGTGTTCATTTAGACATAAAATCATCAGTTCTGATGATTTTAAAGGATAAAAGGTGCCTGTTGTGTCTGAGAGGTTTTTTTTGTTTTTTTTTGTTTTTCTTTTTTCAAACGTGTCTCTATCTCCGTCCCACCCTTCTTCATTTCTCTCGCTCCCCTGCGTTCTCCTCATCTCCCCCACCTCCCACCACCTCCTTCACCTTCTCCACCTTCTCATTAACAGCAGCTGCATTCACAGCTTTTTCATTCTGAATAAAATCAGCTGTTGTGGGATGTGATTTTCATATAATCTGGTGTTTACATGCTCTGACGCAGTTAAATGGACAGAATAACGTCATGTTCACTGCAGCGCTTGTTATTGTGACTCATTTCTTTCATTTTTTTTAAGGTAGAGCTAATGTGCTTCTCTCTGATTTCAGCCTCACTTTTATGGTTACTCATATTGATACGAAGTAGTTTAATTATTAGTGCGTGTTCAACTATGCGCTAAAAGCTCAGACTTTTTAAATTCTTTTATTTATTTTTATATGTATGATGTCAAGAGTGGATGTCCTCATACCCACCAAACGTTCTGTTTCATGAGGGGCAGCCAATCAGTGATGTGAGGGCTGATTATGGAGACTGACTGTAAAGGCAGAGAAGCTAAAAGGGTTTGTTCTAAAAGGCTCAAAATAAGACAAATGAGGAGTATTTTGATTTGTGAATCATGCAAAGCTACTCTTACTGAGTCCAAGAAAGCCCCTGGAAATATACACCAAAGGTCCACTTCAAGGGTTTGTAATAAAAGTCAGAGTAATTTTAGTCTAGTTTTTAGACTACCACACTAGTTTCTTTACATTTTTAATATGTTTTGGACCTGTTCGCTCTTTATTATTTTTGTTTAAATTTTGTATCGATATTTCTTTTCCTTCATACAGCTAGCCAGCCGTCCGCAGAGCCGTGTTAGAGACTGTTGATGTAATGTGGTGCTGACTGGATGGGATAATGGAACACACACACACACACACACACACACACACACACACACACACACAGGAATAGCTGCACTCTGAGGTGACTTGCCTTGCTTAAGGAGCCAGCCTCCTTTCCTCCTCACTCTCTCTCCCTCCTTCATCTTCCCATCCTCCCTGTTTTCCTCTGCAGTGTTGGTCCTGCCCAGTGGGGAGACAGTCTACTTTCTCCCGCTCGCTCTTCCCCTTTGTATTTCCATTTTACTATCTGCTGTTTTTGCTGCACTCTTGTCTATTTCTGGCTCCTGCTTTTTCTGGTTTCCTCACTCTCTGTCTCTCTCCTGGGACTTGTCTCGATCTCCCACTTGTTGGGCTGGCTGCTTTCTCGTCTGTACCACGTTCACAGCTCATCCTCATTTTCTCCCCGTCACACCCTGTCTCCAGCTCCTTGCGCCCTCCTCCCCTTCGGCATCTTCTCTCCTGACGTTTTTTTCTTTTCTTTTTCCCCACATCCATTTCTTTGTCTTAATGATTGACTCTCGAGTATCCTCCACCACCCTCTTCCTGTCTCCATCTTCTATTCTCCACCTTTTTGTGACTGCATTTTCTTCTTTTTCTTTTTGCTACTCATTTCCCTGCTGATATACAGTACAGCGCTCTATCTTGCGGCTCTTAGTGCTCCTTGTTGGGTTTTTTTTCTTCTTTTTTTTGTTCATCTCTCAAATTACACAGCAAGGAGATTGCTCTATAATAGATACTGTGCTATTAGTCCTTCTGTCGATCCCCTGTGGTCTTCATCGGTAAAAGGATTTGTGCCTTCTCTGTTTTTAATAGAGCCGTGCACCCTTCCTGTGTCCAAATCAATAGGCTTCAGCTAGGCTGTCCTGCAGCAGCAAGAAGAGTTATGAGCGTGTGAGGATTTATTGGTGATGCAGTTTATTGCCTTATAAACAAAACTGCAAAGACTAATCATTGATCTTTCTTTTTTTTTTTTTGCTTCATCACTTTTAAATAAACTCAGGATTACTGTATTTACTTTATTTTAAGATCACCATCCTTGTAGAATCAGTGTCTGATGTGAGAACCTCATTGTGCAGCATCAGACAGCCAATCAGAAAGCTGTGACAGCAGTTCTTCAGACTAGTGTGAGAGCGAGAGGCTTTAATGTGCACAAACCAACCCACACAAGTTCAAAGGGTCTCCTAACGGTATTGTAATTAGTGCTGAATTAGTAGCAGCCTGTAGTGTTTAGCAGTTAGTTAGTGTGTATCACAGTTATTACTAGAATTCTTTTCATAGCCCCTTTACATACGCCAGCTGTCAAGTTAATGTCTGCAGAGCTGTTTTAACTTTTAACACATTCGCAAAGTTATTATACGCCTCATTCACGCACAATCGCATGCATTCATACAAGCCTAAGATTCACATACCCACACTCTGATGGATGCATCAGGGGCAACTCGGGGTTCAGCATCTTACCCAAGGATACTTCGACATGGGGATTAAACTATCAACCTTTTGATTAGTAGACAACGTGGTGGAGCAGGACATTAGCTAATGCTATGTCTGTGGCTACTTCATTAGGAGGACATCACAAAATATTTACATAAATGTAAAATGAGTGGAAATTTATCATAATGTTTTTTCTGAGTCCTATGAGATTTTAATCAGTGGCGTTGATGAAAATGAAACCAGTGATCCCACGCTGACTCACCGTGTCATTATGTTTAGATGCTTAATAGAGACGTGCTTGGCAGAGGAACTGGCAAACTGTGTCAAAGATTAAGGTACTTTGTCTTTGCTGAAAGATAAAAACAAATAGAATTTGGTGACTGTTATAACAGCACAGAATGAAATTGGCTTTTAAAAGACACAAAAATGGTAGGAAAACTGTGTCAGTGTAACGCAATGGTTACAGTCACAAAACCGTAGTGTATACAAACATTGGCTTGTTGTTATGGCAACAGGTTTGATGATCAGTAAATCATTGGGATCACAGTAATCTGTAAGTCATTGGGAACCAAAGTTGTAATTGAAGGTGAAAACAGATTAAATGCTCAGCCCTAATTATGAACATAAACCATCAGGCTCTGAAAAGCTGCTACAAACAACATCTAAAATGTTTTATATGACCCTGTTTCCTTTGAGACGGTTACATCAGTCGCTTCTACACCACACATATCTGATCCAGAGGCTGTTCACATTAACTCAACACGGACGCGTTTCAGTTTTATCCATAATCAGCTTCAGCAGACCCACAGTGCAGAGTCTGACATTGTTCCATTCTACTGTGAAGTCTTAATTAATTACTAATTAATTAATGAATTATATAAACTAACGATCAGTTTTTGGAAGTGGACAAATGCTGTTGGTGCACTGTTAAATGCAACAAGTGAGAAAAGACTGCAGCACCACTCAAAGACTGACTGTGATGAGTCAGCTCAACATCATGAAACTACTCACAACACAGCTCGTGTTTTGATATATGAGCTAATTTAGCTTTTGATTCAGCTACTGCATGGGGCGAAGCTCTGCCCGTGCATGTAGGTCTGTTATTATCAGGGCGACCTGCTTAGCGAAGTCATTTAAGTATTTTTGAGTCACAAATAAATAAAACTTTCAATACATTTTTTTTTTTTTAAATTAGCTTGCACATGTAATTTACATCGTCCTGACGGACCTACTGTACATTTACATCTGAGTGTACTGGCTTTACCTGAAACGTTTTTAACTTGCATGGATGTGGATTTGCATCAGTTCACCTCTTTAGTTCACGTCGTGTTTGATGTGAACGAGCTTAGTCTTTCTCAATGGTCATCCCAACCTTTATGTGAGGTTTTGGTGTATCTGGTTTGTTTGATACTTGGATGTCTACATGATTGAGAAAAGTTAATACCTCTTCTGGACTTCTGAAATCTTGCTGCTCACAAATAGTCCAGCATGCAGTGAGGTAATAATCCCATTGAGATTCCACATAGGGATTTTGATTACGAGTCATAATATTTTAATCATCCAAAGCAGACTCGCCCCCCCCCGGAGTCGCGGAAAAGAACTACCGTGCCCACAGTCCTAAATTGAAACCATATCTGTGATTGGTGGAAGTCTCTGTTACCATGGAAATGTTTCTACCTGTGAAGACAGGTAGCTTAATAAACGGTAAACTTCAGAAATGGCGAGAGTGGTGATTGCTGTAGAGCATGAAGCACTGTGCTACATTGATAACAAGGATAAAATATATACAAAAAAATTATACAACAACGGGATGATTAATAGGTTCAAATTCAAGAAGTTCATCCAGAGTGAGTATCTGCGTATGTCTAGAATTGCAATGCATTCTGGGATGAGCAGGTTTTTTTGGTTTTTTTTTTTTTTCACAGTTAAAAAGTAGTTCTTCACACAGTCTTGTACCTTGTACCTATTTAGCTCAGAACAAGCAGGAACTATGAAATATGAACCTATAGTAGCTCTGCAACAGATTACCTGAATTGTAGAACTTGGCTTACTCAGTTACTGAGTATGCTAACACACTGCTTTTAAACCAGTTTCAGCCAACTCTTTGTGCACTTACAAAACATTGAAGTCATTCACATAAAAACAACTCAGCAGCCACCCAGAGCACAGTTCTCACAGGATCCACGTAACCCAGAAGGCCTCACTTGCTCTTTTACAGTTTGTTTGTCTCTTCTTCATCCATCCATTCACTTCCGCTTATCCTTTTCAGGGTCGCGGGGGGCGCTGGAGCCTATCCCAGCTATCATAGGGCGAGAGGCGGGGTACACCCTGGACAGGTCGCCAGTCTGTCGCAAGGCTAACACACAGGGACAAACAACCATTCGCACTCACATTCATGTCTCTTCTTTCAAAACTGCAAATTATTTTTTTCGATTTTTCTCCCAAACGCCACTGAGCTGAAGCATAGTTTGCCTGTGGCTGAAGGCGGAGGTGCAGGATGTAGCTGTGCTACGTCGCACCTTCATTATCACAAATTTTTAGCAGCATCTGTGGGTGGAATTTCACCTTCTGGCTTCATATTCAGTGAAGTTAGCCGTGTGTGGAGAGAAATGTTACCTGTTACTACTGAATGCGCCCGTGTTTGTGGCTCGGGTGTCTTCTTTGTGTGGACAACAGAGTGAAGGAGAAGTGAGCCCGGTATAGAAAGCTGTCTGTCAGAGAGCAGGCGTGGCCCCCAAGCTGCAGTTCTCTGCAGCATCCATCTTCCTCTCCATCTTTGTGCTGCACCTGAATAATGACTCGTGCAAATCAGGCTGGAAAATCAAAGCCTCCATCGATTCTTGTTATCAATCTGGCCACTTCTGCCCTAAAAGCATGGATGAAGAGACAACCAAGGTTGCTGCTCTTCTTTTTTCCGAGGCAAGTGCCACACACAAACATTTTTATTTTTTTTTTCCCTTTTTGTTGTCGGAGTCTGTGCCCACCACCTCATCATACCGCCTCCCTCCTCCTCATCTCTATATGAGCCATAGCAACAGTCAACTGCTTTGCTGTGACCCATCGGTGTAGCAGGGGTAATCAGCCGTGTGTGTGCATGTGTGTGTTACCGGTAATGTCAAGAGATATGCGATTCACTCAGCGTGTCAAAGTCCAGTTTTAATTAGTGCGCATGTGTGTGTGAACCTGTGGCTTTGGAAGAAATGCATAAATCACCACAGCAGCAGTGGTGCAGAGACACAGCTTTGATTTCAAGGTGCCTCGAGGAGTTGTGTGCATCATGTGAGTAACGAGGAGGAACCTTCCTCCTTCATCTGCTTTCAGATTCAGATTTCACAAAGTCACGGCGCTGCTTCATTTTAATTTGACCTCCAAACAAACCTTAAAGCTGTCAAACTCTTTCTGCTCCTTAAGGAGATATCATCGCTTCACTGCTAATGTGGAGGATTTCTTTAAGGTTTTTTTTTTTTTTGTTCGTTTGTTTTTTGTGCTAAATTAATGCTCACCAGATTGCTCTGCAGAAAAATCAGATGTGAGAGTAAATTCACAAACCTGAGCAAATTGTGCTTAAAACTTAAAAGTTGTCTTTTACTTTTTTGCGAGCATCAGTATTTCTGCAAGAGTCATGTTTTTCTATCAACATCCAAGTTTAATAATGTTGTTTTTCAAGCTACTGTGCACTGGAATCATCTTAATTCTGCATCATTAGTTTAGTAGCTGTGACCTTTCATTAGTACTTGGCTTCTGACTTATTTTAAGGTCAAGGTCAAGTTTATTTATATAGCACATTTCAAACAGCGATTGTGATTTAAATTGCTCAAGTGTTTGTGCAGATCTAATATTTAGGGGGAGACTATTCCAAAGTCTGGGACCTGCCACAGAGAAGGCTCTACCACGAGATTTGAGATTAGTCTGTGGGATGGACAGCATTAATTTTGAGCTAGACCTCATGGTTTTTCCTGGAGCATAAGCAGAGAGGAGCTCAGACAGGTAAGGAGGGGCTCGGGCGTTAAGTGACTTAAAAACAAAAAGTAAAAGTTTAAATTGTAGGAGACAGGAAGCCAGTGTAAAGAAGCTAAAAGCATTTTGGACCATCTGAAGACGATGGATGATGGCCTGGTCTAGACCATAATACAATGAATTGCAGTAGTCCAATCTGCAAGAAGGAAAAGGTGAATAACACGTCAAAGACGTTAGCCGGGAGGTATGGCTTTACCTTGGCTAGCTGTCTTAACTGAAAGAAGCAGGACTGAACTACTGCACTCACCTGCTTATTCAATTTAAAAGAACCATCAATGTAGACACCGAGGTTTTTTACATGTGTTTTACAATACGAGGAAAGGGGGCCCAGAGTGCTATCGATGTGATTGAAGTTGCCAAAAATGACAACTTCAGTTTTATTTTCATTTAGCTTCACTATTTATCACACAGATACACACAAACTCCTCTGATTCCACTGATTTCAGTTTCTGCTGCTAGTCTGAGCAGTGACGTCCTGACCTTTCCTGCAGGACACTGATGCGATCCCAAGCTCTCTGAGAGACAAAGTCCTTCCATCGTGTTTTGGCTCTGTCCCCAGATCCCCTCCAGGACACACCCAAAACACCTCATCTACTGGCCCCAGTAGCTGTGTTGTTAGGGGTTGCTTGGTCTATGTAGGGTTTTCCAAGGAAAGGTAAGGGGCTAGGCCAGGTATGGCTCAAATAACTGTGAAGACAAAATCTAGATACTTGGAGCGGGGATACCAGGCTGTCCAGTGTTTACTGTATATGATTCTCCTCGTCTTTTCTCTTTCTCTGTCCTCGCTGTTTTGCCCCTTCCCCTACCTCCCTTTAAGTCTTTCTCTTTCTTACACGCATGGTAAAAGAGAGTAAGTAATGCAAAGGTCAACCAAGACACTGCTGGATGAAACAAGAGCACTTAAGATCAACCAAAAAAAGGTGTAATATATGGGTTTTTTTAATCTCCCTTTAGTTCCTCAATTACCACCTAAATCACTCATTTAGGCAGTAAGAGACGTAGACTGTAAGATGGTGACCATTTGTATTTTTAGACATCAGTACAACTCACGCATTTTAAATAAAAAAGGAACTCGAAGGTTTAGGTTTCTAATGTTTCATGTGTGTTGATGCTGAACACAAACATACAGTTGAATCAAGGGTAAGACAAAACTGGGTGCATGTAGCTCATTGGTGGTTAAAGCAGCTTCTACCAGAGCCGTAAGCCCAGGCGATCCTCTCTGCTGAGAGATAACAGTATCAGGAGGGGAAAATGTTTTTGCTTTATCACTTTTGTAACGCGTTGCTCGATGGGATGGCAGCGCCGTCCCTCCTCCTCAACTTCACCTCTTCCTGGAGAGTCGTCGCTACCACCGCGGGGGCATGCAGCTCCCTAGCAGAATTAAGGAACAGAGTGTAAATGACATAATCCTGTTACAAGGTGTACGGTGGATTAAAATTACAGTTACACATGTTAAGTGGATTATACTTTGATACCAACAGGACACTTTTAACAGCTGCCTGACCAGCGCGTTCGCACTCGGTGGTTATGTTTCTGTACCTGTGCTTTAAACGCAGCGTTTCTGACTACAGCAGCGCACTGCAGCACAAAGCACTGAAAGAATATTAATGAAGAAGAGCTGCATTTGTGGGTCTGTCCAAAAAAAGCTCTTCTCTTGGCTAAAAGCTTCAGATAAGTAGGGACAGAAGTTGGTGTGTGTACATGCTCTAATCCTGAGCTGCAGAGAAATGAGGAGATGACAAGCTGATGTTTAATCGAGTACAAGGGAACATGGCGACCCATCGATTATATCCCCTCCACACAGTCACACACACTCAGTGGCTCCTCTCCCAGAAACCAGAGGAGTTGGGTTACAGTGTAAGATAAAGCTGAAGAGCTGGTGTGTGGGTGTGGGTGTGTGTGTGTGTGTGTGTGGGTGTGTGTGTGTGTGTGCGCGCACACTCCTGCCTTTCACTAAGGCTGTAAAATTAATAAATGAGGCTACAAGATGGCAGCGATCAAACTGAGGACCTAACAAATGCAAAGTGAATTTGCTTTAAGCCTGAAATTCACTTTTTTATTTTCACGCAGCTCATTGTTTTTGTTTAGAGCTTCTTCATTCAGGTGAACGACTTCATGAAAGTCCGATTTTTATCACAGCAGTGTACCGTTCAGAGTTCACCTCTCATAACGCTCGGTTAACATTTACATGAGCTGTACTATTTGTGTGTCTCTGTGAATTGTGTGTCATCTTTAGAGTTTAAAAGAAGGCAAATAGGCTTTTTTAGGTTTATTTGAAGACGTTTCACCTCTCAAGATGCTTCTTTGGGTCTAGAACTGATGGAAAGTCCCAGGTAATGAACCCCTTGTGGGGGCTGTGTTATCCTTGTTCCTTTCAAGGGTGGTTCAGTGTATTTCGTCCTAAAGGAGAATGAAAGAAGCACTCAAACACCTTCTTTTCATATTTAGAGAATCTGAAGAGCTACTTCTGGGTCACTTCCCCCATTTAGAGTCCTGTGTCTTCAGCAACGGTCCACGTCTTACATTCTCACGTTGGTGCACTTTTGTGTTTCTGCCCTGACTGGACTCTTAACACCTAATGTAGCAATCTGAGGCGTTAAAACCTCGCTCTTGCACATTTTGGTGATTTTGGACCCTGAACGTTTTCCCCCCTCAGCCGTAAAAGTCTGATGGGGTATTGTTTTGACCCTGCCGGGCACGCAAGCAACATGATCACATTCACAAGTTTGTGAATGTGACACCTCGACTCTACTAAAAATCTCAAATAAGTTTGAGTCTCAGTGACCTTGACCTCAAGGTTAGAAGTCAAAGGTCAAGTTTTCTAAAAATCTTATGAATGTGAAAACTTCAGAACACAGTCACGTAGCATTTTGAAATTCATGCTGTAGGTGTCTCTACTAGGAGGCTAAAGGGTACTACTGGTCACCGCCAGTATTTTTGTAGATGAATTTTTGGTAACAGCAGGTGGTGTTTTTGTCCTCTCGGGTGTAGTGCGTGGTGTTTATGCACAAACTGAACAGCACCTGCCTCCATGGGATTCAAAGTTTTGTTTTTGTTTTTTTTTTAATTTTTGCAGTTTGTTCCATGTAAAGGCATCAACAGCCCAACAACAACTGAGTTAGCTAGCATTATACCATTTAGTCAAGCATAACTACTGGCACTATGGAGGTAACAAAAATACTTCTAATTGTGATTATTCTACTTTTAATGATTAAAAGTAGAGTAAACTTAACATTTAAGTACAGTAAAGCAGCGGTCCCCAACCCCCGGGCCTCGGACAGGTACCGGTCCGTGAGTCGTTTGGTACCGGGTCGCGAGAGTTGAGGCTCAGGTGTGAAATGTATGAGTTTCAGGGTTTTTTATCGGTTTTCAGCGTTATTTTGTTATCGTTTTGATCGTTAACTCGGTTTTCCTGGGTCTTTTCGGGTGATCGTGGCTCAAGAGTTGGGAGTTCGTCTTGTAGTCGGAAGGTTGCTGGTTCGAGCCCCGGCTAGGACAGTCTCGGTCGTTGTGTCCTTGGGCAAGACACTTCACCCGTTGCCTACTGGTGGTGGTCAGCGGGCCCGGTGGCGCCAGTGTCCGGCAGCCTCGCCTCTGTCAGTGCTCCCCAGGGTGGCTGTGGCTACAATGTACAGTAGCTGCCATCACCAGTGTGTGAATGTGTGGATGACTGGATGTGTAAAGCGCTTTGGGGTCCATAGGGACTAGTAAGGCGCTATATAAATACAGGCCATTTACCATTTTTCATGTGTGTTATGAATAAATCTTCTTTTTTTCCGGTACCGGTACTAGTTTTATTTTGTTGTATTTATCCGCGACACATTAAAGGCCGGTCCGTGACAATATTGTCGGGCATAAACCGGTCCGTGGCCCAAAAAAGGTTGGGGACCGCTGCAGTAAAGCGTTTTACCGTATCTGTCAAATAAGAAATTAAAGGAGTTTCCCAAGTTTGGGATAAATGAATCGTATCTTAAAGGAAGCGGTATACATATGAAAAGCACAAATATGGCCTTGACCTAAACTAGCTGTTCACTGGTGTTTCATCTGTTTCATGTATGAACCCATGAAGTCCTGCATGCTGTGGTTTAAAGGTGAAGGAAATGCACAGCAAGTATGTGAGCCGGAGTTGTTTTTGGTGTTTGTTTGTTTTTGGGGTTTTTTTAAAGGAGAAACCAAGATATCCATATAAGTGAAATAAAATCCACAGTAAAGGGCAGGGTCTATTCCTTTATCAAGGAGAAAAACTGCGATGTACAGTTGAAATGAAGACATCATTAAGACATCTCAGGGGTTAAATATGCAGCAAAACTTCTTTACATGGGCAGAAAGTGCAGTCTTCAGTAGTCCAGGCCACTTCAGCTCATGTTGCCCATCCTTTATGTAGTTTGTGTACATGATCTAGTCATATTTGGAGATCAGGCCAGCAGTTAATGGATTTTTAAAAACATTTTAAACCGTATCCTCTCTAAAGAAAAACCCATGTGTGAACAGAGAAGGTGTATATCTATCATGGAAACTGAATTTGGACGCGGGCTGTAAAGCAGTCTGATAACGGGGAGCTCACACTCCTGGTAGAACATGAGGAGTGCGTTTTATGCTGTTTACCTGCTGATCGTTTTTTAACGTTGTTCTCTAAGCATTAATTATAAACCATCTGTGTGTTGGCATCCAAAAAGCATTGAAACTCTCTATAGCTGCTGCTCAGCCATTGTTCATTACAGCAGGCATGTTTTTGTTTTGTTTTTTAATTAATTTACTGCAGGCCTGTTTTCAGTCTGGATTCCTGCGCACAGGCATGGCGTGACACAGCAGAATTCAGTTCACAGGAACAATGTTTCCCTCTGAGAGTTGATCCGATGCCAAGTTTAGTCCAACAGCTTCTGTTTTCTGCCCTCTCCGATCGCTGCAAGCTGTGACTTTGTCCGCCCCTCAGACTATCCACAAACCATTTCAGTTTTACTGGATCTGTATTCTTTTATTTCAGTGTTTTGATTAGCAATTGAAAGTGAAATTGTGTTTGCTGCCTCGTCCGGTGCTGAATAAACACTCCTGCTGGCCGGCTCAGTGAAATGCGTCTCTTTGTTTGGACAGCAGAGTCGTTTATCTGCTCTCAGAGGGCGTTGCAGCTCTGCCGAGTGGTCGTGTGGGTGAGGACGGGATGCCCGTGTGACAAATTGCATAAGTAGCGCTCTTATGGTCCGAGTGCGAATAGATTTCATTGCTGGTTAATTTCCAGCTCTGTGTCCAGGCTCCATTAGAGTTATTGATGTGCAGCGTTCTCCTCTGCTGTAAGGGTTATTATAAGAAGATGATGATCCAATTTCAGTGTCACACACTCAGCAGCTTCTGTGAGCATTGAGATGTCTTAACCATGAAGTCACTCAGCTGCGTTAGCCACCATTTTCTCAAACCGTTTGCTCTTTCTCTTGCAGTTAAAACTTGAAGATCGATCGATCGTCATCAGAGACTTCGTGCGAAGAAACAACTCTAATGTGAGTGCGGCCCTCCGCCTGTTTGGAACTCTTTCACCTTCTCTCTGTCTGCGCCGCTCTCTCATTTTCCCTCTGACAGTCACGTCACTGTTCATCACTCTGTTTCATTTGCTGCATCAGGCATGACCCGAATATTACTGCAGGTCTGCTCGTGTAACACGCAGTCTGAATACAAATGAAACATTAAGCTCTGAGGTTTTCTTCACAGTGCGAGGTCTTGTGCATGCAAAAAACTCCTAAAAGGTCTGAGGTGCTAACAGGCTGATGTGCGTCTCTGTTGTGTTTCAGGATAACCAGTGTGGCTCCGTGACCAACATGAACATCGAGTGTGCAGTGAAATTAGTTGGAACCAACTGCGTTCTGTATCCAGTCAACAGCAAAGACCTGCAGCACATCTGGGTAAGAAGATGAGCCGAAAGACCAGATTTACTAAGATTCAGTTCAGCGTGAGAGCCTCTGCCCTGCTTTGCTTTAAGCTAAATTAGTTTCTCTGCTTTGCTTTCTTTTAACGTTTGTGGATGTTTGACGTGAGGAGAATTCAACTTAAGCACTCAGTGACACGTTCTTGCCTTAAACAGTCCTATATAAATAATCTATACTTTACTCAAGTTAACTGCTTTTCTTACTGCAAGCAAAGGCTTCTAATAACAGGGAAGGTGGTCCTGGTCAGAACAACTTTCCTAAATTGACCTCTAGAGACTCTGTAGCTTCATATGGGGACATTGCATTTTGGCTTTTCTGCACTTTATACTTGCCTCTGCTGTGTTAGGCTCTTAAGCAAGCCTATAACAAACTAAAAATAATTACTTTCAGAAACGATACTTACCAGGTTTGACTAATCCCAGTTAGCTGGGAGAAATTAAAAAGAGCAAGAGCTCGAGTCTCAGGAAGTAGAAATCGGACTGAATTTATTTACAACCGTGAAAGTGGAAATGCTGAGACCAGTGAAATAAAAGTCCTGTTTGAGACCTCTCGCGTGATGTTTACACACCTTTGAATTATGTAACACATAAAGATATAAAGCATGCACGACTACCTTAAATGTGTTTTACATCAGCCGCATTTGAGGAGTAAGAAAAAAGCTCTTTTTCACACTAACCGGTATGTGTGTGCAATTTTTTTTTTTATTATTATTATTATTAAAAGCATTTTATGCACCTACAAATCTTTTTATAATAAAAATGCAGGAAGTGTGTTTAGTTTTAGTCTTCAGTCAGATTCATCCACACGTCCGACCTGATGGAAACAGTGGTGCAAAAGTTTGACATTTGACCTTCTTAGAGTGGAGTATCTCTACAGTATCTCTGCTGTTCTAAACATCTTACATTTTAGCATCTTCCTAATACGACCTGTAACGTATTAATAAGAAAACACACACATGAATAGAAACGGCATTAAAAGGAAACATTTTTAAACAGGCCGACAGGAGCAAACCAGCTCTGGAAACAAACTGATTTTAAACTGAATGGAAAACGCAAAGCTGGAACTCACAGTGTGAGTCTGGCTCATAGCTGCTAACTAGCCTTTGCTCTCACACACAGATGCTTTCACAGCACTGCATGGGTTTAGTCTTTATTTCCTTTTCTGAGATCAAATGCGGTGCACAGCACTCCTGTAGCTGTTTTACCGACTGTTGGATTCGTCTACAAACCTTACAGCTGATTTCAGTAACATAATCACTGCTGTCCTGTCAGCTGCACCTCACAGGGACAGCAGAGAGTCACTCACTTCCCACAACAAGTGCTAACGAGGCGATCTTCTTAAAAAGGTCACCGTCCGCGCACGTTTGTTGTGCACATTGCAGAAATTTAAGCACTGAAGTGCAGAAATAAATTCTAATACTTTGACATTTAAATCAGATTTCGTTACCTCAAACTGTGCCTTTGAGGGGGTGACCATACATTTAACTCTGATTGGTCCAAATATACAGTGTTTTTCAAGTTTATAAGACCACTAACCAATGTAAGGTTTATGCCACAGCTGCCCAGAGGTTTTCATTGATTTAAAAGAATGTTTTTCTTGTTTTTATGAGTAATTGTTGAGTAAATTAAACCCTATCTTAAGGAAATTTAAAGGGATTGAAAGCACATTTTAAAAGTGATTTTTCCTTTATTGAAAGGCCAGAATATCTTTGGTGGAAGACAAATGTTTGTATGTGCAGGAAAACCCAGATGAATATCAACAAATGTGGATGGAAACTACTCTAAAGATCATTTCTGGCATCAGTCATTAAGAGGATTAAATGCACCTTTTGTTACGTTTGAGTAAACGATGGACACAAAATGATGTAATTGGATGTTGTTATCCAAAGTTGTCCTCATATTGTTGGATTTTAGATACATTTACTATATTCAGTTTCTCTTAAGCAGTCAGGTTACACCGAGGAGCAGAATGTAGTCGAGTCGAGAAGAAAAAGCCCTTCATAAGTTAATTCTCTGACACAGTGTGAAGCTGATGTGCTCCTGCTGTTGTTGCTTTCAGTCTTTCATGTACGGCGACTACATCGCCTACGACTTCTGGCTGGGGAAAGTGTACGACCTGACCAATCACATCATCCTCAAGCTGTCCAATGGAGCCAGGTAAAGCGTGCGTGCGTGCGTGTGCAGGCAGTGTGTACTGTGACCATGTGACGGTCTGTTGGATCGCGTGAACGTACGTCGATCGGTGCCACATCCAGTGAATGTCTCGTCTCGCTCCCTCCAGGTGCTCCATGAGCGTGGAAGATGGTGCCAAGCTTTATGATGTCTGTCCACACGTCAGTGATTCGGTACGTAGCCACCGGCTCTGATCTGTCACTTCAGGTACATTCGCTTTGTTCGTGTGTTGTCCCGGCTGCTGCTCAGAGGTCATAGCCCCCACAGAGGCTGAAATTTAAGTGACAGCTGTCTGTTCACCATTTTTTTTTTTTCCTTTTGTGTGTGAAATTGTTAAAATTAAGTTTGAACATGCTCTGATAATGCTGTCCCTCTCCACTCGTGCTGCTCCCGTCTTTGTATTTTATTTCTTCTGGTGCTCGCTGTTATTTGAGGATCAGTCCTCAGCTTCAGGTGTCCAGGAGCCTGTACTATGGAGCAGGATTTTAGGCTTAGTAGATAACTTCCGATTTAATCCCGGGCTTACTCTGACACGAAGGTGCCGCAGGTCCAAACTGCTCTGTGGAGGGTTATGTTTGAGATAAAAGAAGCACACATAAAAGCAGCACATACTAATGCTGGCATTTCCAGGAAAGATGATGAGGATGAGAGGGTCTGCGCTTTCAGAGGCCCAAAGTTTTAGTCTTTCCCTGATGAGCATCATTATGAAGTATAGATCATTCATCCCATTGCTGACTTTTTTTTCTTTCCTCACGGTTTTGTGCAGCTTCAAGAAAAACAAATTAAAAATGTACTTGGCATTGTGTGTTTAATAAAAGTTACACTGATGAAGCTTCATACATGTACTTGTATCTTTGTTATGTTGCGCTCTCACTTCTTGGTTTTGTGACGTTCTTGTTGTTTTTGGGATCCAGGGTCTGTTCTTTGACGAGGCGTACGGCTTTTACCCGGGACAGGTCCTGATTGGTCCCGCCAAAGTTTTCTCCAATGTCCAGTGGCTGTCAGGGGTCAAACCTGTGCTCAGCAGGAAGTGCAAGTTCAGGGTGGTGGTAGAAGAGGTATGCAATCTTTTCTTTTATGCAGCAGCCACATTATGTGAGATGGAAAGCAACTCGTTTAGGGTTCGTTGGTTATTATAAGAGTTTGTTATGCCTTGAAACTTTTCTCGTTTGAATAATAAGCGACTGAATTTAAATTAAAATCTTTGGATGAACATTTTGAATTCTTCCCTTCTGTATAAAATAAGAAAATGCTCTTTGATTTTAATCACACCAACAGCTGTTGGACCACTTGGGGCCCTTTCTAAAAAAATGGGAAGAAACAATAAAACCATTAAATGAATTATTTATCTTAATTTAAGCCTTTTGGGGATTTTTTTGTAATTAAAATGTTTATTTACTTTTACAGCGAAAGCTAGCGATCACTCGAGAGATGAATTCAGGCAGCTGGAACAATATTCTTTTAATTAACACGTTCAGTTGTTTTTAATGAATTGGAGTTTATGTGTAAATGTACTTCTTCATGAATGTAAACACTCACTTGGATGTCATCTTGCTTCCTTCAGGTGAAGGTGGTGGAGCTGAAAGTGACGTGGATCACCAAGAGCTACTCGCCCAAAGGTTCTGACAGCGTTTATCCGCCTGCCTCCACCATCACACAGGAAAACCTCTGCAGGTCAGTGCAGTGACTCATCCACACGTGCCTCCGTACACAAGCTGCTCTTGTTACCGTTGCTTATTGGGTGCAGTTTGCATCGTGTATTGATATCGTTTAGATTTTAAGTTAAAGTCATTCTCCCGTTTGGATTTAGGGTGAGGCGTCTGGGCTACTACGACCACACCCAGAGGCAGCTGGGAGAGAGGGCCCTCTACGTATTCCCGGCCAAAGGTGATGCCACACGCATCACCTGTGATGGACCTGAGGGCGCCCCTGTTTTGCCTGAAGACCCTGTTGCCAGAAAGGTGTGGATAAACTTGCACTGGTCTTTTCATGTGTTCTTAATTGGTTGTTTCCTTCTGTAAAGAGCTATTTTTTTCCCCAGAGGAGCACATTAGCACCTTAAACCAGCTGCTTTACACAAGAGCGGGGACGATTTCTGATGCTGGTGTATTTTCAGAGTGTTGCTCTCGAATGTTTGTTAACACTCAGTGTTAGAAGGACTGATAGCACCTGAAAACACTCTTTGATCATCTTCAAGCCTTTGCTCTATCTCACTGCTTGTGTGTGTGTGTGTGTGTGTGTGTGTGTGTGTGTGTGCGTGTGCGTGTGCGCAGTTGAAAAGGATGTTCAAGAAGGATTCTGGGAAGAAGACAGAGAACGCCGAATTACAAGGTGCCAAAACATCCAGAAGATCATAAAACACACACCCAGTAATACAGCATGTATCAAAAAGAGATCAGATTCAGAGAACTTTAAGAGGTGGAAGGATTCAGTCCCTTTTAATTTAAAAAAACATTTTTTTAAGGAGAATATTCTTGAGTCTATAATCTCCCCACCTCCTTATATTGTTTATTTCCAGTGGCTCTTATATACAATTGTAGCGTATATAAATAACCAGGTTTTGTACTATAGAGCCTCACCTGGTTGTTGCTAATTAAATTCTTTCTCAAATAGAATTTTGATGATTTTTCCTTTTGACTGGATGAATGTAAATAATCCTTTTTTAATTAATTTATTTTTTTACTTTGTTTCTCCCTGTAGGCGAGCACAGATCTGAACAGACCGACTCGAATCATCCCAACAACAACAACGGTCCCGCGGTTCCCGTTCAGAACGCTCCGGACTCGCAGAACGACGCCTCGGCTGAACACGGCGAGCAGGATGCTGATGACGAGGCTGCAGAGGAAACCGACGACACCAGGTCAGGGTCCTAGTTATTACCCTTTACAAAAACATTTATGCTGTCTCATTTATCTATAAGCAATTCTAAAATGCTCTAATATAATTTATTATAGCTTTGAGTCATTTTTATTCAAATTTAAGAAATTAAAAACTTGACACAATCCTTGTCGGTTTCCTTTAATAACAAGAAAAGTATCATTTATAATGTAAGGCATGTTTGAATGAATTCTGTGTTACCGTGTGGTAGCATCTCAACGATGTCTTTTTTTTCCATCTTTTATTTCTGTGCTTTTAAAACAAACATCTATACAAACCGCTTCTTTGTAGATGTTAATAACTTTTAAATTCATAGTTAATTCGTGTAATATTTAATTTTTTTGAAAACATAAGTGAGGGCTTACCATTTTGGTCTAAAACTAAATGGAGGAGAATTAGGTTGACAGTAGGAAACGCTTTTAATATATATTTGTGATGATCCTCGTGAGTGGTTCAGTTACAGATTACAGAGGTTACAGAGGTTTGTCTTTTTTTGCATTAGGAAATAAAAAGTCAGCTTTCTGTTATGTCAGAGTTGCTGCTAATTATTCTGCTTATTGTAATTAATCAGCTGAGATGCCCGGCAGATGTTTAGGTTCAGTGTACATCATTAATACAGCTGAGCTGCTTGTTAATTAAAATCAGTCGTTCGTGTGTGTGTGTGTGTGTGTGTTTACATATCTTTGTGGGGACCAAAAATTTTAAGTTTACTATGCTTGTGGGACCAACAGCCCTTATGGGGACAAAATCCAGGTCCCACGAGTTTGAAGGCATTTTGAGACTCAGAATGTGGTTTCAGTGTCAGGGTTGCAATACGGTTATGGGTAGGTTTAGGCTAAGTGGCTAGAAAAAGCATTATGTCAATTATGTCCCCACAAAGATATGAAAACACAGTCCAAAGTGGAAATTTGAGCGGGAAAAACTGCTCTAAATGTGACTTCAACATCACGTGGAGCTTAAAAGCTTCATAAATGTGGGATTTATTGCAGATTTGTTGCACAGTTGTGTCTAAAATGTTTCCTGTATGTGTTGAGCGCATAAATTTATTGTTCAACACTGGACCCACATTGTTTCTCATCATTTTATTACATTTCAGACCAAAGACATCACTCAGTAAACCTAATACTGCACAGCCTGACTGAGGGGAAAAATGAGTTTTTGCATGCTTAATACACAGAAAATTGCTTTTGCATAAAGAACTTGTTTCCCTCGCTGCAGCTCTTTAACGTCATCAGCGAGCTCCACAGCCTCCTCTCAGAGTGGCGGTCTGGGAACCAACCGCAAGAAGAGCATCCCGCTCTCCATCCGCAACCTGAAGAGGAAGCACAAGAAGAAGAGGACAAAGTTCTCCCGCGAATTCAAGCCCGGAGACCGGTGGGTTAAAATCACAGACGCCGGCACACGAGAGTAAATTCCATCTAGTTTCTTCTGTTTGTCACCAGAGTTCGAGCAGCTCTTCTGGCTGTTTAGGAACTTAGCAGTCCACTGTTTATGTTTTTAGAGTTGTCTGTAAGAGACGTGGAAATGACACCTGTTCCTGTTAAATTTGCAGCTGCTTTCTCGGAAAGACCTGCCATCTCTCGCTTTGACTGCATGTCTGTCCATCCAGCTCTCATTTGTCTAAGGGTTTGCGACTCGATCCGTCAACTTGACAGACGCATAAGTCTTTCAGTGATGGTGTCATTTCCTCAGACACACTCATACTCAGCTCACACGCTGCATTTGAGTTTAAGTGTAAGAGTGTTCCACTTTTGTACTGCACACTGTTATCACAATGGATGCAGCAGGACCAGACGGATGGCAGTGAAGCAGGATAAAAGTCATCTGAGGAAAACTGAGAAATCGGAGAGAAGATTGAGGTCTCTGCTATCTTTTTCTTTTTTTTTTCTTTTTTTTTTTTTGCAGAGTGGCAGTGGAAGTCGTATCCACGAATACCACGGCTGATGTGATGTGGAAGGACGGCCGGGTGGAGAAGGGGATCCGATCGAACGACCTCTACCCCATCCAGCACCTGGACAGCCACGAGTTTTGCCCCGGCGACTTTGTAGTAGATAAACGACGTAAGGAAAAGCTTTTATCTCAGATTTGATCTCAGATTGGTGGGTATTTTTGTGTATGGGCCTCTCTGCCACTTAGTACCTGCAGTATGTAGGTCATTTTCTGTAACTGTGCCAAAGCGTCTCTGTAAAATGGCCTGAATACACCGGGATTTACATCACAATGGTGATGTTACAGCCATGTACGGTAGTGCCATTCGGCAAATGAAAATGTTTTTATGTAGAATCCATAGAGGTTAACTTCACATCATAATATTTTTTAAAACGGGAATCCAAAAAGTACAGATATTTGTGTTTTACAGAGTTTACTTTGATCTCTAAGCTATGCATGTGTGCTCACCTCAGCCCAAGCGCTGCAGGACCCCGGGGTGTACGGCATGATCCAGTCTGGCGATCACAAAGGCAGAACGTGTGTGGTGAAATGGATCAAACTGAACTCCACCAGTGACGACGTGGAGGTCAGTCAGGAGGAAAAACAGCGATTGTAATTTAAAGCTTGTGAAAACGATCAATGTTTGAATGTTTGTGGGCGACAGAGGTACGAGGAGAAATGGGCCATAAACGTTTGTTTCTGTGTTGTTTAGGTCATCGGTTTGGAGGAGGATGTCAGTGTCTACGACATCGCTGATCATCCGGACTTTCACTTCCGCACGACCGACATCGTCATCAGAATATGGAACTCGGAAAACGGACAGAACGACTGTGAAAATGAGGTAAAGTGATGCGACCGACCGCCCAACACACGAAACACTCAGTTTCGTTTTGTTTTTTTAAGAGTCATGAAAATGACGCGTGTCTTTCTCCTGGACTGTAAAGGTTATGAGAACTCAAATCCAGACGAATCAAGTCCACATGTTAAGCCCACCTTCTTTGTAAGTTGAGGGCCTTCAGGGCTTCATTAAATAAGCTCAAGTTGCTATACAGAAAAATTGTAACGGCTGATTCTGAGGAGGTCAGGTGGAAATTTCTTTTCAGATTTGGGTGATTTTTACATGGAGTGAACCTCTACTGATTCCCAGCCTCGAAACAGTTTGCTTCTTTTGCACCTCTCCGTGGGGAAAAGTCAATATCAAATCCTAAAAAGGCTTTTTAGGCAGTACTTCACACACTAGCTGCTGCGCTTTTGTCCCTCTTAGTCTTCATATCGTATTGTTGCTGATAATCGTCCCTATATTTGCCTCCTTTCAGACGTCAGTTGGTCAGGTGTACAGGGTGGATGTAAGCAGCAAAGTAGAGGTGGTGTGGGCAGACAATTCAAGGACCATTGTCCTGCCACAGGTAAGCAATTGAAGCTCATTGTGATGTCTGCGTAATCGCAGGTGAAACGTTTGTTTCTGACCCCCGATCGCTCTTGCAGCACCTCTACAACGTGGAATCGGAGATCGAGGAGACGGACTACGACTCAGTGGAAGAAACGAGCAGCGTTCTGTCGACCGAGGAGTGGGAGGACGAGAGCGACAGCTGGGAGACAGACAACGGTCTGACCCCAGAGGACGACAGCCACGTGAACAACGCGGATGCCACGGATACTGCGACGCCGACCCCGACGCCCACTGGCTCCACGACATTCATCATCCCACCGCAGGAGGGCAGCAAAGCCGGGGTTACCAGCCCCACCAAAGGAGTCTCAGGAGAGGAGGGCGAAGCGTCTATGGCGAGTCCTGCTTCTGGTGGAGGTAGGAACTCATTGGAAGAAGTTTCATCCACACAAAAAAAATATTAGTCTGGTCTTACGAGCTTATTTCAGACAGCTGTCATCAACAGCTGCAGAAAAAAGCTGCTGGTTGCAGCTGGATGGAGCTGTAACCAGTCAGCCATTAAATGGACCATGTGACGAACCACAGAGAAACAAGAAACCAACAGATGTTGGTATATGAGCTCTCAGATACATCTGCCATCAAACTTTATAGTGCAGTTCATGTCTTTAGGCAAGTATTATGTATTCCAGTCACAGGCTGCTCTAAAATTCTGCAAAACATCTCAGTATTTATCTTGATGGCATTTTCCTATATTATATTTCTCGCCTCTAGTTGTAGTTCACTATGACTCATCCACCGTCCTGCTGCCTTAAATACTTGTTAGAGCAGCATGTTTGTTTATTAATCTGAAAATAACCCTCAACATGTTCAAATTTTCTTCTTTTTTGAATACTGGATGCTAAAAACTATGATACCTGGCTGTTTAAAAAAAAATGAAATTAACCTATAAACTGAAGACTCGTGGATGTTTTTCATGCAAAGAGTGAAGATATTAAAAAATATATAATGTGACGTCATTTCTGGTATTTTGGTGGAATTTGTTGACCACATTTTATGGATTTATTTGCATTTATTTTGACTAGTTTGTGTATATAAAACAATATATTTAAACCCCTTATAAAAAAAATAAAAATAAGTCAAATGGAGCAAATACAATAAAAAAAATTTGATGCAGTCAATAATCAAAATCACACGGTGCTTTCGCATCAAAGAAACAGTTTCTGTCTTTTGCTGTAAACTGCGTTTGTGGTCATTTTGTCGGCTTGTGTCTGAACCGCTGCAGGAGGAGCTGTGAACGGAGCGGAGAAACCCGGTAAGGATGGAGCCTCTCGGGGCTTCAGGGAGTTGAAAGAGGCGCTGAAGATCCTGGAGAGCTTGAAGAACATGACTGTGGAGCAGCTCTGGACCGGTGGCTCCCCAACCTCCCCGACCTCCGTCGAACCCGCTTCCATGACTAACGTGGCGAGTTCGGTGACGCCGACGACCCAAGAAAAACCGACCAAGGAGAAACGCTTCCTAGACGATATCAAGAAGCTCCAGGAAAACCTGAGGAAGACTCTGGACAACGTGGCCATCGTGGAGGAGGAGAAGATGGAAGCTGTGGTGGAGGCAGTGGGGAGTGTGGGAGCAGGGATGGAGGCGGGTGTTAAACAGGTGTGTACAATCATTTTGCTCTTACCTCGTTTAGATATCTCTGCCCATTAGACCGCGTCTTACCTGTCGCTGCGTTACAGGCAGAGAGAGCTGGAGATGAAAAGCCCCAGCAGGAGGCGCAGACACCCGTAGGTCAGCAGGAGTGGCCCAGTGAGATTCTCAGTGACACGCCGGTACTGTGCCAGCAGAGCGGCGGCAAACCCGGTGTGACATTTACCAGTGCCAAGGGGGAGGTGTTCTCGGTGCTAGAGTGGGCACCAGGTAAGACATTCAGATGTGTAACCTGTGACTCTCTTCCCCTCCGCCTCCTCTTCCTCCCCCACGCTTGTTGTCTTTGTTTTACACCATCTATCCTCCTCCAGATCTCCTTTGGTTTTATTTTTCCAGTGTCTTGATCTTTACTGAACCTTGCTCGACTGTCTGAGGCAGGAATTTCTGTCTGATAACTTTACAAAGAAAAAGTACTGACAAACCACATAAATGCGCTGAGATGTTGCTGTTGGTTTTTCTCCAGAGCTGAAAAATGAAGTAAACTTGAAATGTTAAAAAAGTGCACTTCCTTTAAGCTGGCTTCAAAAATAGAGACAACAGAAGTTTATTTACAGCCTGCTAGAAAACCGTTATGGCCTCTGCGGATGGTTTCCCAAACTCGCCGTAGCTGATAACTAAACACCCCGCCCCCTCATCCAAATATGGTCAATTTTGGCTCCAAAACACAAACACAGCTGCAGCCAAAACACAGATGTTGGGTCCATGTTTGCTTTATATGGTTTATGGGCACAATCGGGTGGTTTACATCATCGGTGTAGCTGAACCTGTAAGTCCGGTAGAGACCTGCAGATTGTTCAGGAGGACAGAGGATGAACGGCAAATACAATAAATATACACGTCGTGTTAGAAGTGGGTCAGATCACCATCAGCCTGATCTGCTGCTTTAGGATTTATTTTTTCCCTGCATGGTTTTCACTAACACAGTCGCACCTGTGAACGCATCGTTTTGTGTACTGAATGCTCAGTTAATTGTGTAGATTTCTTTCTTACTGTGGTCGTGTTCAGTCATCATTCGTCGCCGTCCTCCTTTCTGTCTCTCACAGAAACTCACTCGTTTAAGAAAATGGAGTTCCAGCCTGCGGAGGCGAAGAAGTTCTTCAGCACGGTGAGGAAGGAAATGGCTCTGCTAGCGACATCGCTGCCTGATGGCATCATGGTCAAAACCTTTGAGGACCGCATGGTGGGTTTCCTGTCATTAATGCCGGGAAAGTAAAGCAGTGCATGCTTTTATTGTCATTTTTCACAATTAAACTTTTCTGCTTTTCCTGATTTTCCTCCTTTGGTTTCTTCTCGGAAACAGAAAGTTTGTGAGCGTGTCTGAAGGCTTAAAAGGGGAGGAGCTAAATTGTCTTGTTTACAGTGTAGATTAATTGAAGAGCTGAGTTGAAGGTTGCGTAAAAGCTGAGGATTATTTTGAACTGTAAGTTATGCAAAGCTAGTGTAGTGGAGTCAAAGAGTAAAAATATGGAGCAGGAAATGATCCTAATCATTAAACAGATTATTCTTCTTTAGTAATATGCTCCAAATTTGGACGGTTTCATTTAATGCTGGAAAATCTGTAGATTTACTAAAAGACACTAAACAAGGACACAAATTTACCACCACCTTCATATTTAGGTGAAATTAACCATTTGTAGATATGTAGTAATTCAAAAGCCTTTGTTTTTCTCCGCTGTATTAAAAAAATGCCTTCAGCAGAGATTCAAGGCCACAAATGTGCAGAAAATATTTTCATTCCTTTTACACAACTTACATTTTTAAGTTGGAAAAAGTCGTTTTGACAGCATAAAATGAAATTGCTAGTTCTTAAAAGCCTCATGATCACTAATGGGCCTTTTTCAAACCCAAATGCCAGCATGAGGTTTAAAAGTATTAATAAAAGAATAAATGTTTAAAAAATTACAGGGAATGAAAGGTAGAAGCAGCCAGGCTTTACTCTTACGTCTGCTGCGCTGTACTTTGTTCTGCTATCTCATACGTATTCTCCTGCAGACGCCTGAACATCTGCCTCCTTTAGATTACAACATCAAACATGTTGTACTTTTCTTTTGTCGCTCCACCACAGGACCTGTTCTCGGCTCTGATCAAAGGGCCGACTCGTACGCCCTACGAGGACGGTGTGTTCCTGTTTGACATCCAGCTGCCTAACATCTACCCAGCTGTGCCGCCTCTGTTTCGATACCTGTCCCAGTGCAGCGGCCGCCTCAATCCCAACCTCTACGACAACGGCAAGGTCTGCGTCAGCCTGCTGGGAACCTGGATAGGCAAGGTGAGTGCCGGAGGTGTGGACAGCCTCAAGATGGTCTTTGTAGCCCGAGCACATGATTCAGAGTATTCTCAGTGGACTTTTATCAGGTCACTGCAGTACGGTGTTCACCAATCTGTCCCTCTTCTTCATCACCCAATCATAAACAACATCAGTGAAGTGTGTTTCTCCAAACTTCAGCCTGAAAGATTCAGTTGATTCAGTTTAAACTTTTAAATTAATTGGACTTGGCAGTCAGTAGAGTCTTTCTGGTGTGTCTGATGTACGAGGTGTCACATTTCAGATTTTCCTGATTGTAGTAGGTTGGTTTTTTGGTTTTGTTTTTTTCCACTGTTGCTTCAGTGTGGCTGATTCAACCACTATGGATGATTAGAGTGGTGTGGATTTCAGGGTGGATATATGACTCTTGGCAAGAGGGGGAAGGAAAAACTCCCTTTTAACAGGAAGAAACCTCCTACAGAACCAGGCTCAGGGAAGAGAAGAGGGAGACAAGATAGCTGGAGACACGGAGAATAACACACATTTCTTTCACCTTTAATGAAAAGAATAGAGGACTAACTTAGAAACAGCACTGTAACTGTAACCAACCAGGTTATAGTTACAGTTAAACTCTCAACATATGAACCTAAAGTACGAATTGTATAACTGCTGAATGTTTTGGGGTGTTCCTGTTTAAAGTGTCCGGGCTGCACACACACAGTACCTTTGGATGTTTTATTGTAATCTAATGTGAGAAAAGTGTAATCTGGGGACGACTTTACTTTAGCTTATTGTAGCGTTAAGTGAACGGTTCACTAGTCAGAGACGTCAGTGCTGAGCTGTTTTAATGCTGCTGTGATCTGCAGGGCACTGAGAGATGGACCAGCAAGTCCAGCCTGTTGCAAGTCCTCATCTCGATACAAGGTTAGTGCAATCACACACCCACACACACAGATTGTGCATCCATCACTACAGAGGACCTCACACTGACTCACTTTCATTTCCTGCAGATTTTCTCTCACCCTGGTCTAACCTTTACTTACTCTGACCTCTAAAGCTGCCATTCCTAACTTAACAAAGTACATTGTCCTCACAAGGAAGACACGTCCCCACAATGTGAACATGAAACTGATGTAGGTCCCCAGATTGCTGTAATACCAAGCACACACACACACACACACACACACACTGCTGCTTCTCTTCTCTGCAGCTGAAAATGTTTTATTCATGTTTTCATTTGCTCAGAAGTTACTCAACTAAATATATCTGCCTCACACACAGACATGACACCATGTCCATACAACATCTGCAGCCTGCCAGACTAACAGAATCCAGGTTTTAAATCTCGGATATCTTTTAGCTTCAAATGTTGCAGTTGAATTAGCAGATTTCACAGTCTTGAGCTATTTTTCTGTTTTTCACAAATCCTGATTCGATGTGTGCCTGCAGGCCTTATCCTCGTCAATGAGCCTTACTACAACGAGGCCGGCTTCGACAGTGACCGAGGCCTCCAGGAGGGATACGAGAACAGTCGCTGCTACAATGAGATGGCTCTGATCAAGATGGTGCAGTCTATGACGCAACTCCTCCAGAATCCCATTGAGGTCTTCAAGCAGGAGATCCAGGAGCACTTTGTTTCTAATGGCTGGCGGCTCGTCCACCGGCTGGAGTCGTGGCTGGAGCTGCACGACTCTGCGGAGCGAGGGCAGGCCGCACACCCGTACTCCAGGGCTCAGCACTCCAAGGACCGACCTTCATCTGTGGAGCCTCTGGATGAGCAGCTGGCCCTGGGATCGGGGCCCGTGGCGGTGGCCCACAGCAGCCCCGGTAAGGCGGGGGAGGAGGGATACACGGGAGCAGGCGTCACCAGTATTATGGAGGAGGAGCTGGAGGATTCAGGACTGAGTCCCTCCACCACAGCAGCCTCTCAGCAGGAGCTGAGCAACAACTCGGACTGCGACAGCAACCTGGGGAACGGCTCTCTGGGCAGTGAAAACAGGGGCAGCGCTGCGGGGCCCGGCTCCGTAAGCCGCACCGGGACGTCCGAGTCGGGTTCTGCCGCAGCGAGCGCAGGAGGGGCGGGCTCCTCGGGGAGCCAGCCAGTGGTGAGACCAAAGAAAAGGAGAAAGAGCTACCGAAGCTTCCTCCCGGAGGGCAGCGGTTACCCCGACATCGGCTTCCCGCTCTTCCCGCTGTCAAAGGGATTCGTGAAGAGCGTCCGAGGCGTGCTGCAGCAGTACCGAGCTGCACTGGCAGCCGCCGGCATCCCCGAGCACACAGAGGACAAGTAAGTGCCTCCTCATCCTTTCCCAGTATGCCACTGCACTGTTCCCTGCTCCTTTTCCTCCTCTTCTTCTACCTTTTCATCCGCCTCAAGCCGTCGAGGAGGATCCATTACTTGTTGTCTGGGAGAGGGGGGCTACAGCTTTCTGTCTGCTGTACCCCTGTCCAGAGCTGCACTAAGCCCCCAGCACTGCCCACATTTTTAACCTTTACCTCCATTTCTTAGTCTTTACTGCTCCTGCTGCCCTGAACTCCACAACATTCTGCCTTTTCTTGCCCCCATAATCGAACCACGATTGCAAGAGAGCCGCACCTTTGATCGGGAGCGTGAGCGGGCTCTGCTCGGGACGACGATTTGATCATGTTTTTGTTTCCTTCAGTGTCCCTGCAGACGAGTGCGAAGCATAAAGAGCGACTCACCCACCTGCACACACACCTGAGGGAGCTGCCTCGTCATTCACACGCTGTCATCTTTTCATGGACGCAGGTTAAAAAAAAAAAAAAAAAAAACAGAAAAGGGGGAAAAAAAGTGGCGCCAGTAAGAACTGTGGTGGCGTGGATGCAAAAAGAAAAAAAAAAAAAAGAGTGAGATGAGGAATCAGTGCCATGTCCTCTCCTACACCCCCTCTCATGATCCCACTAGCCTCCAGCATCCTCTGCCGTATGGGGGGGGGGGATTTGCCGGATGAAGAAGTAACTGGGTACCACTGAAAAACTGCACAGCCCAGCTCCCGGTCAGCGACGGGTCGACTGCAGCTATCTGTAGCACTACTGATGTTATCACTGTACCATCCTGCACTACAACGAGCGAACGAACGAAAGGACAATCAAGTTTGGGAGAGGCGACGCGCATAAAACCACTTTTTCTCACCGGTTGTTACGCTTTCTGCCAAATTCTCTCTGTTAACACACTCACGCGAATCTTCACAGAAGAACAGGCCGAACGTCAGTAAAACTGCCAACCACAGACCACTTCTACCACCACACGCTCGCTGGCATCTTCCTTCGCTCATCACCGGAGCACGCGGCGA
Source organism: Haplochromis burtoni (assembly GCF_018398535.1). NCBI lineage: Eukaryota > Metazoa > Chordata > Actinopteri > Cichliformes > Cichlidae > Haplochromis > Haplochromis burtoni. Next base: position 186,858 of record NW_024582542.1, read on the forward strand.
ACATCGAGTGGCAAAGTTTACATACGAATCAACCTCCGGAGGTTTGTAGCTGTTTGGTGTGCGTGCAGAGGAGCACGCGGTGCGGCCAGTCGGGCGAGTGTATGTGGCGCAGTTTAGTTGTTGGCGGTTCGTACGCCAACGTCGAACTTTTGATCCATTTCAGGTGGTTTTACTCACTGAACTGTAGTCAACCCCACATCACTGCAGATGACTCAACTTGAACAATGAAAAACGACAACAAAAAAAAAATCCACACGGCATCCATTCCGCCATCTCATGTCAACATGTTGCCTTACTTGAATTGTTCTTAATGATCTCTTGTGTACAGAGCTGCTTGTGTCTTGCTTTACTCATTAACCCACGCAGGCCTGGACACGCATTAAAAACCACTAAAATCCTGCTCCAGTGTTTTTTGTTTTTTTCCCTTCTCTCATTCCCCTTCCCACCGCTGCCGTGTTCTGATTCGTTCCCCCTCCAAACTGCACGTGCCCAGTTGAATTAGAACGTAAACTGCAGTCGAGTATGAATGTTGCTGATATAATTAATCTGCCTAATTGTTCATTTTTAGTTAGTTTTCTGATTCAAGTGGCCAATGGGATGACGCCTCTACAGTAAATATCTTACATTTGGACGAAAGGAGAAAAAAAAGGGGTTTTAGCTACAAAGTTTCCACAAAGCTGTGAAACTCAAACCTTTGGGTCCAATCGTGCTTCCTGAGGAAAATCTGCATTCTGTGTTTACAACTTTTGAAAGAATTGCATTCGTTATTCTTATTCTACTAAATATTATTAGTAATTATTATTATTGGACAGGTCAGACATGCCCTGTGATGCTTTAATAGCGCTGCCTGTGCTGATCTGTGATGCTGAGAAGTGTTTGTGGATGAGAAAGCAGTAACAGAAGAGAATGAAAGTATAGAAACAACAAGCCAAGAGCCGCTGCGTTTAGAGACTTATAATAATTAATAAACGAATAAACATGAGGGTATTTTTTGTTTTGTATTGTCTTCCATTTTTTTTACCCCCCCCCCCCTTTTTTTCCTTCCCCCTGTATCAGATGTGGAAATCAGGCATCCGTGATTTGTTTTCCTCTTCTCAGATTTTACTTTTTTCATGATTTCACTGCCTTTACTGCTGCCTCTAGCATCGTTTCCCTCTTCCTTTCTTTTCTTTTCTTTTCTTTTCCTTTTTTTTTTTACCTCCTGTCATCATGCTGCTGTTCGTAAAATGTCGCACATCTCAAGAGGAGCGCATTTCCCTCCCCGGCTCCACCGAGAACCAGGAGGTGACATTACTCCCGCCATCTTCATCTTTCGCCCTCGTCCTCATTTATCAACAGAAGCATTAACAGAAAATGTGAATCCATCTCTAGATCTCAAAATAAAAGTCCGACAGGATATCAAGCCCATGACGCTTTGTATAATTTTCTGTGTATGTGTGTATATTCTTCAGATTGAAACCATTATTATTATTATTATTATTATTATTATTATTGCGAGAGGTTTGTTTTACAGCCAAAGCATGTAACATTGTTGCTTTAAGCCTTTCGAATGGGCTACACACAAGACTTGACTGTACGATGTCTACATTTCCACAGTGGCCTGTTATTGATATAATATTTAAAAAAACAAACAAAAAAAAAGGAACTCAGTTATAATTTGTAGCCTGATTCCCTCTGTACAGACATCATGACTATATTGAAATATATGAATACATACAGTATATATTTAACACAAACTTGAGTTGTGATGAGTCGGGGCGTAGAGTATGTACAAAATGCTGAGTGTGTATTGTACTTATTGTTTCATCTTTTTAATGGTTTACTTTTGTTGCTTTAAGACGACTGTACAGTGATGTATTAAACTTTGCAAGCATTACCATAGAAGCTTTGTGGCTTTATTTGTGCCAGATACAAAAATAATAAGAAGGAAATCACCTGAAAAGTACAAACTCGGTAATGAATGAATGTTATTAAAGGCGACCTGCTCCACTTTTAACCTGTTTCTCTGTCAGATACAAGCTCTTACAGTGACTTTTTATTTTTTTGTACCTGTATGATGTCAGAAAGAAGGGAGGTCCTGAATATCATTATCTTAGGCACAGAAGCTCCACCCACCTGCTGTTCAAACCTTCTGTTTGCAAGTTGCAGTCAATCAGAAAAAAGTTGGGTTAAAGGGGGAGGAGCTAAAAGGTCCAGTGTGAATCAAGCCTGCTGCTGTAGTGGAGGACATGCTGGAAATGAACAGGTTCAATTACCTGTGTATCCAAACCCTGATGCAGCTGTGAACGGGAAAGAAAAACAAAGTATGCAGGTGTACGGAGCGGCACATGAGCACGGATGATCGTTTTCTTAACGCTGGATTATCAACCTGTCCGGCGGGAACTTTGCTTCTTGTCCATTGTTTGGATGAGCTCCAGCCTCACCTGTTATCCTACTTGGACAGGTGATTAGGACGTTGGTGGTTGAATGCACTGGTCTGACTGTTTAAGAAATTGGTCCCTTTTCATTGGGTTGAATTAAAGAGTTATGGCTGCTGTAGAGATGAATATGGCAAAGCCTCGGGGCTAGTTCAGCTACACTGCCTCAAACACACGAATGGTTTGAAACCTTGAGAGATGGTGTGTTGTAGTTTTGTTTTTTGTTTTTCCCTCCAGATGATGAAGCTGAAATGCTCTCAGACCGGGTCGAGGTCAAAATGAAGGTGCCAGCGTCTCCTGGTGTTTAAACCAAAATAAATCCGTCTCTGTGAAACTGAGATTTCGAGTCAGCAGAGGCAGAAAATTTAATAAAAGAAATTGATTTTCCTGCAGCCCATCAGCTGAGATTGTCATATGAACATCATGGGCATGAATGTCATAATTTTGGGCTCTTGATGAGTTCTTTTTCTAGGGTTGGGGTGATTGTACAGCATCTTTAATCATTTTAAAAAACAAGAATTAGGTGCGCTAGTTTGAATTTATGTTGGATTTTCTCTAATCCACCCAGGGCTAAAATGTATCCGCCTTTATCTACTTTAAAAGAAAAAAACAATTGTGTGTTCGGCGTCATTAGTGTGTTGGAAGATCTGTGTCCACGTTTCAACTGTCTAGCTCTTGATTTGAGGGGAAGCTGAAGAATTTGGAGGGGTAGTCTTTCTTTATTATTCCACCACTTTGTGTCATGTACCAGTACCACAGGCAGAAAAACTGCCCAAAAGCATGATTCTACCACCACCGTGCTTGACAACTGGTACAGTGTTCTTTGAAAGCCTCACATTTACTCCTCTAACCAAAAAGCTCAGTCTTTTCTCCTGAAGGCGTTTGGCTTGTGTGGGCAGCGGAGTCGAGCTTGAAGATGATGATTTTGGAGTAGGGGCTTCTTTCTTGGTTGGCACCCTCTAATAACTCCTGGAAAACCATTCCGGGAGTTCCCAATTCATGGCAGGCTTGAGCTTCAGTGGCTCCTGGGTTGTTCCTGAACAACCAAACCAGCTTCCTCTCATCTGAGGATGGCAGTCCAGGTCTTCTTCCAGATCTTGGTAAAGTGGAGACATATGAGCTCCACAATTTCAACAACTATTTAATTATCATATTTACTCAAGATTAATATAACTTTTTATCACAAGCCCTGAATGTGGAACATTTGTCCTCAATAATCCTCCCTAGGGTGGATTTGAGTTGGACACATCCCTCATTAACACACCAGATCAGAGGTTTGCAGCACTGCATACCTACCCACTCATTTTGGTCCAATGTCAGAAATTGTAAAGCAACTTGAACATTTAATCTTAAAGAACTGCGTTGCAGGTTTCCTGTCAGTGATAGATTATGTCTTCAGGTGTAGTTTTGAAGCAGTAACACACCTGAGAGTAAACCTGCAAAATCACCCTGTGATGCAGCTAGATGCAGGACGCATGACCCAGTCATAACTTAAACTTTTCTCCTTTGAGTTTTCTGTCCTTGTGCAGGTGATGATAATGATGATATCTTCCTTCTTTGTATTCAGGCCACATGGACGCAATTACTGTGTCCCTGACCTACATATAAGATAAGCTGTGCAGGCAAACCTTTCAGTGAACATCTGATTTTTGGAGAAGTTCATCCTGACAGCAGGAAGGAGGAGGATGCAGCCAGTGTTTCACAAACCAAACACTAGTTTGTCTTTTTTGTCATAATTCAATTTATTTGTTTCAGTCAAAAGCACGTCAGTAGAGTGATTTGATTAGTTTAGAAAACTTACATTCATCTAAATGGAAAAATAGATCTCTCTTAGAATAAAGAATCAATCATTCAATAATCAGCATGACTGAAAAATAAAATAAAATAAAAACAACTCGTCTTCCCTTCACCGTAAACTTTGAAACACAGAAGATGACAGCGGTTCAGAAGCAGCAGATAAAGACAAACAGCAAATCGTCAGGTCCTTCATCGCCCTATCACTCGGATTTTCAGTCACATCGACCTACAGAGGAAAACTGGTCTGACTCTCCATGTATGGGCTCAAATTGTGATCATAAATATTTTGTACATACTTTGTATGGCAGCCAAACCCATCTGTTCTCTGATTGGATTGTTAAATTTGTGATTGACATGACATTGGCCAATCAGATGAAAGGAAGAAAAATGGGGTCAAAATTCGTACTTGTAACTTGAAACTTGAGTGCAGAGTTTCACACGTATTTTTTAGCTAAGCCCACACACAAATCTTTTTTTACACAAACACAAATTCTTTTTACACATACAAATCCTGATTTATAAGTACAAAATATTTATGACCACAATTTGAGCCCATATCCATGGTTTCCCCCGCACAGATCAGAGATCGGTCAATAAGATTATTCAGCAGACTTGATGTCAGCACGTGTCAGAGCTAATCCATTTCTCGCATATTTTTAATTTTCATAATAAAATATTTTCATCGGTGTCTCTAAATGTGTCCAAAAAAACAAATGAGCATTTCTTCAGTTGACCCAAAAGCAGCAAGTTAACTGCACTGCCACACTCAAACCACCGGGGGGCAGCACAATCAAGGCACATGAAACTACCACAGGACATTTGACTGCACTGAAAAAAAAAATTAAAAATAAAAGATGTAAGTGCTCTAATGGACTCTGCATTAGAAAAAAAAATTAAATGTTACATAATGTTTGCTTTTTCAGAGCAGAAAACCTGCTGCTGCTTAAGAGCAGGTTTATTTTTCTTCTAAATTTAGTCAAATTTCCAGATAATTGAACATCATAGCAGGTTTATCCTGCTTCATCCCCCAGCTGGACCGAGCAGGTTTCCAGCACGATTGCGCAAACTTAAATTAGGGCCCGTGATTCACTTATACTATGGAAGCACAACCTCGACGTCCCACGAAGGCTTTAACGTGGCGTTGGCAACAAGCGTACGTTGTGCAAAAAACACGGAAGAGGGAACAAATTTTGGTCTCTAACGATTGAGCCTTTGCAGATTCAAACAGTCGTTGGCGTGTTGAATAAAACATGGAAACATCAGCATGTTTACTGCGACTCTGTAGGCACATCGAAGCTCCACAACTTTCCTTCTTATGTGGACTTAAAGATCACCGTCTCCTCTCCCCTCCCTCATTTTACTGCTCGGCTTGAAGTGAAACACGTCCTCCTCTGACTCACTGCATCTGGACAGTCTACTAATGTTCCCCAATGATTTCCCGGGGTGAGGGGGAAGGAACACAACACCGCCCACCTCATGCAGCATTTAACAAGTCAATATCTCCCCCTTCTCCTCCTCCATGTCCACTCCCTCACACTCTGTGTAACCAGCTCCACCCAAAACCCCCGTTTAAGGCTCCTCAGTGTTCACAAACATTTTGAAATCTGCAGTCATTTTTCTGTGATTTAAAGCTCAATGCTAAGGACACCTCGGTGATGATAAATCTGCCACTGTGTGTGCGCTGTGACTGCTCTGCAGTGGCACCAAAAGCAACAAATAGATGGCTGAAAGCAGAAGAAGATGATGGGTGCTATGGTGAGGATGACGGGATGGCAGAGAGCGAGGCAAGGAAAAAAAATACAAACAGAAGCATCACGTAAGTGAGGAGGAGCAGAGCCACAGCTGTTTGAGGGAGAAACTCCACCCGTGAGCACTTAAACACTTGCTGGAGGTGTAGTGGTTTTTCTAAACGGGCAAAGAGCTCTGCAGCTTTTAAGGTCCGGCATGCAGCACGACGACACGGCTGAGGGAGTTTTGTTTGTTGTGAGTGTAAAAACAAATCTGGCTTAATCAGAATTCACATCCACACAAAATGTGCCTGTGAACATTTTTCACTGGAGCGGTTTCATCCTGCGAAACCAAAAAAAACCAGACACATAAACTGAAAACTGTCGCAAGTGAAGATGGAAGGGCAGCAATCGCCTCGCAGATTTCACACCCTGTTTATGTCAACAAAACCTCTAACGAATTTTCCTCCTCTGATGTTTTCCTGCCGCTTTATGAAAATCTCGTGCCAAAAGAAAGTCTGAGTCACGAGGGAAATATGAACGTGAAAACGGTGCCAAAGCTGTGTGAGATTTCTGTGGGTGTGACCGCTTGTTTACTGTGTTTTAAGGTGGATTGCTTCTTTACATTCACTCTCACCCGTCGCCATCAGTGACCCCAACTCTAACCCATGATTCACTTAAACGATGGAATACATATTCGTATTTGTGATCTATTAAATTTGGCAATCAGGGAACAACTCTCCCCCAGACAAGTCTGGATCCACTGATGCCAGGCAGCAGCTTCCACAGCTGAAACTCAATTTCCCAACGTTCCAGTAGGACTTCTACTTAAATTTTGGTGTGATTCACTTGCTGAGGCCCACACAGCCTCTAGGCTGGATGAAGATATGTTGGACGCAATTCTGCTTGGACAAGTTAACGTGGCTGGTTTAAAAATCGGGAACTGGGGAGGCGCTACTGAATGTGTGAAATACCCTTTAGTGCTTTTAAGAAACAGGATCAAGTTAACGAGTTTAAGGCAACAATGAGAAACTCTTCAGAGAGCGAAACAACGTGACGTCCTCTGATCAGAAACCAGGAACGCTGGTGCAGGAGCGCCCCACGAAGCTCTGATACATGATAAAATAAATATAAATAAATTACATATAAATACTTATATCTAATGATTATTTATACAATGTGCTTAGCTGCGGTTCACTTTAAGATACCATGAAGAAACAGACGTTTTCCTGCCTTGGCGTCGCCCGTGACACAGACGAGCACCTTCCCTCCTGAAGGTCACGTCCATAAAGGCTTTCATTTACGAGTTTCAGCCTCTCTCACACAAACAGACACAAACACGCTGCACTGCAGAGGAGTGTAAAGGCCAGAGAAAACTAATCCCCCGTCGTTGCATAAGATGCTGTAATTCTGGCTGATGTGTTTGCTGCGACGCAGACAAACGTCGCTGCTCGTGCAGCCGCGATGAAACGAGACGCCGGGAAAAAGATGGTGATGGATTTTCGTTCTCCGGAGGCTGAACGTTTGATGAATGGATGATGAAACGTGTGGGTCTTTATGTGTTTGTGTTTTAGCTCAAATGAGGCAGGACTGCCGTCAGTTCACACAGTCATGGCTTCGGAGTGTTCAGTATTAAATTAACAGTCACATTAAATAATCAGAATTTAAAACCTAATGATGCTTAATACTTTTAAATGAAATCTTTTCACAATAACAGCCTGTTACATCAGATCTTTTTGAATTGTTTGTGCTGCTAAATTAATGTTTATTTCCTCTTTTTTCAAATGTTGTAAAACAAAACAAAAACCATTAAAGAAACATATTCACAGACTTCAGGAAGTGAGGAAAAACTGAGCTGAACACTCAGTTTGAGACATTTGTTTCTCTACTCTTGACTCGTTCTGATGTCGTCGAGCAGTTTTAAGGGAAGGGAAGCTAACTGTGAATAATAAAAAGGTCAGTTTTGGCTGTTCCCAAATTTCACACAGGGCTTTACGCATGTTTAGAGATTTGTGTCTCTTCCTGGAATTAGAACTGGGGCGTGTAAACCACTACACTGTGGAGCCACTGATGTTACTCTAGTATGGAGCTTAAAATGAGCCAATTACATCAACTTTGAACAGACTCCGTTTGTGTTGATTTACAGGTCAAAATATCTGTACTAAAATCTCTTATTGTGAAAAGAATGTTTAATAATAAAATATCAACCTAAGCTTGAAAAAAAGTCATTTTTAGTGTAATTGATGGCATTATTTGGAGTTTGTTTCATTATTTGTCTAATACTGAACACTCCGCTCATTTTAATGTAATAACATCAGGAGGCTTGAATCCGCTGCTTTGCTCCTGCAGCTGCACAGCTCCTGATGCGACAGGTGAAACACATTTATTGTTAAACGCCGTCACAGAGCAGAGATGAAAGCGGGCAGTCGAGATTGTTCAGTCTCATCCAGTGATTAACCTCGACAGGCCTCTGTGCACCTCGGCCTGTACTGGGCCGTACTCCACCACCTCTCCGTCTACTGTAATTATTCCTTTGGGCGAGTACGGCTCCAGCCTGAGCGCCTGCACCTTAGTGTACACCAGATGTTGGCAGTTAGTAGTCAGATGTGCACCCTTCTCCATAGCTAGGAACAGCCTCAGCAGCGCGGTGGGCGATATCCCCGCTCTAACGTAAAAAAGATGAATGACGCCGTCGTCCGGGGTGGCCTCCGGTGCCGCCAGGAGATCCTCCGCCAGGTGGGATTGGTACATGGCCAGCATGAGGACAAAGTCTTCCTCCGGCACCACCACCCAGTCGTCGGGCAGCGGCTGATCCAGAGGTGGCAGCAGGGAATCGTGTGGGCCGGGGAGGGCTTTGGTGGCGCTTCGGGAAGGCGTGCTCTCCACCCGCCTCACTTTGAGGGAGTTGTTGGAGTGGCAGGAGTTGTGGAAGGAGGAGTCTCTGACAGCAGGTAGTGTCACGGGGGGGACCCGATCCTTGCAGAGCATTGTGTTACTCCTCAAAGCCTCCTCGCTGTTGTGGTCCTTGGTGGCGGGCAGGTAAGCCAGCCTGCCCTTATAGACACGGAGAGAGGCCAGCCGCACCAGCGTGCCAATGGTGAAGCGGACGGCGCCAAAGTGACGGTACTTCTCGCTCTCTATATCGACGTCCGCTACAAAGCCCCAGGCCAGAGACAGGAAGGAGAAGAGACGGGGGCTGGAGCAGAGATGGACGGAGACCATATCCATGTGGGACACCAGACCTTTGCAGAGCAGGAAGCCACAGCTGACCAGGAGCTCCTCGCTGGTCACAGGAGAGGCTCTGCAGGAGGAGAGGGGACATTTAAACACTTCATGGCAGCTCCTGCTTTCAGACACGACCACAGTTAGGCTGAAACAACCACATGAATAAATTATAAGTGATTTGCAAGTAAATTATTTAGGATGTATTGTGGTGATTAATTAATGTCGTTGTTAACTGTACATCTTCAGCTGTTGGATAAATGTGATTTTTAAAAATAACAACTCACAACAATATATCAGTTAATCAAGAAAGCAGTGTGCATGTTATTAAATAATCAGAATATTCAGCCTTAAAGTAAATATACGACAAGATTTTGAAACGTTGACATGTAAATATGCAAGTTAGACATTTAAAAACCCAAAGACCACTTTTATTTATTTTATTGCTACAGCTTAATTTAGAAATCACCTCTACAGGCCACATTCTCCTTGTGTTTGTTGTTCTGTACAAGCACATTTATGCATTTCCTGCTGCACACTCAGTCACATGGGAGGGGAGCAGGTTTAAGGGTTCAGCATTTTGCCCAAGGACACGTCAACATGCAAACTGTGGAGGTGGAGATCTCCTCCACAGACTTACTGCGAAATGACCTGCTCTACCTCCTGATCCACAATCCAAGCTTTATTTATAAAAAGAGAAACATCCACCTCAGAACAGCTTCCATTCTGGTTCCATTTAATCATTATTTGCAATGAAATCTATTTAAATGTGAGCGACGGGCTTTTGTAATGTAAAGCAGAGGCGTCTGATCCAAACTGGAAACATATGTAGACCCTCAACTAAACTAAAGCTGATTTTCAGTGTTGATTTATGTTTCAGTTCATAAAATATCAACAACAAATCATTTGAGACTCTGCAGACAGAGTTTCCCCTCATCAGTCTGGCAGGAGGAGGCAGTTAAAAAAATCTGGTTTCAAACACAAGATAAAGACACCAAAATATAACAGAAAGGCTCCTTCTGTATTTTTAGGAAGTGGGTCAAGGCATCCTTGTGTTTTTGTAAGTGAACTTTAAAAAGTGGCGTTATACAATACAGGGCTAACAGTGACCTTGTTGTGCTATCTGAAATCACTGAGGTGGGGGAGAGAAGAGGTGGAGCCCCTACAAAGCTCAGAGGGTGGGGGTGTAGGCGAAGGACAGTGTGGGCCTTCAGATAACAAAGACGACCCCATCTGGGAGAACGGATACAGAGGTGGAAGGTCACGTTAACACGCACCCACAGATTTGCCGGCTGTTACAGCCAACGGCCAATTACAGCGAGGAATGGACGTCTCAGCGGAGCTCAGATATCTCCATATTCAACATCCTGAATTTATTCATCAGTCTAGCTTTCCAAACAAACTCATCTACATTTTCACAGCTCTGTTACTGTATAATCACGCTCTGGTAAAAAGGTCAAGAAATAATCTGATTATAAGGCGATTTCCAGCTCATCCTGCTTCGCCTCTCAGTTTTATGTGTTAAAGGTATTAATTCAATTTATAGAGCACCGAACCACAACATGGTTTATAGACGTGCTCTTGGATTGTTTGGGGTAATAAAGAGCAAAGAAATAAACCTTTGTGAGCAGCGTGCAACTGTGTGCAGATTTCAGCAACATTTACTTTCAGAGAGATAGTTCTGTCAATGTCAGAAGAAAGAGCAAGACGCGATCAGAGAGCAGCAGGATGCTGTTTGTGGCATAAAAATGTCAAACATTTAGCAACATGTTAGCAACAATGAGGTGAAATAAAGCAGGTTAACAAGAGAGATTCAAATACCCAAAATGAAAAACTGAATGCAGACCCAACGAACAAATATTGAATAGTCAAATATTTGGCCAATCATGGTACACGATCTTAAGTTTAGTGATTTACCTAACAAATGAAAGCTCACCGGTTTGATCCCAGGAGGAGACACAAATCCCTTTGGGGTTGCGCCAGAAAGGCCATCTGATGTCAAAAAACAAAAACAGATAGAACATGTGGAGCTACCTGCCTACCTTGTGAATAGGGAACCAGCCAAAAGTAGCTCTTCATTGTACAATACCTTAAAGTGTAGAGTAAGTGCACAGCAACAATGTGGAGGAGAAGCTCGGTGTTAACAGAAAGAAGCTTCAGATGGAGGCTCAAGAACGGCAGCCATCTTCCTTTGACTGATGTCCACCGATGAAAAGCAAAGTGTCTTAAAGGTGTTTAGCAGATGAGTCATCGCTTGAGTTTAATCTGAGAACTACTGTTTCTGTGGTGTCGTGCGCAGCCGTATTCACTGTGTGTGAAGTGGACAGGAACATGAATGAGAGCAGAAGGGGTCCCAGTATGCAGCCTTGAGGAACACCGAGGTTAAACTGCATTTATTGTCCACATTTCAATGCACTAATTTCTCTCCTATATTAAACATGCAGTGACATTAACTATAACACACACTCTTCTGCTCACTGATGATGCATCAAGGTCTATTTGTGGGGCTCACTCATGGATAAGAATATATAAAAATGACCTCCTGGATCACTTGACCTGTGTAAGTATAAAAGTACAACTGCACTAAAAATGTGCTTTATCCTCTTAGACTTTGACTTACATATTTTTTCACATTTTACAACACAAACATCCCACTGTATTCAACAACTAACTCATCAGGAAAGTGTGAAATTAAGTCATGGATAGAGGGAGCCAATGGGCCGTTTTCCATATCTATCCATCTTTTATTTACAGTCAGTAGGTCTGAATGTTAGTGTAGCTCACTGAAGTGGTTGGTCTCTTTCAAACTGGAATAATGGTGGTAGCTTTGAAGCATTGGGAGACTACAGCCTGTGACAGACACATATTGAAGCTGCTGGTGTTAGTTAAGCGGCGAAGCCTTGCTGCACCCATCCAGGACTCCTGTCAGGGCCTGCCGCTTCCGCGGAGTCTTCTGTCATGTGTCCACAGCATCAGTGGTGCGCCTGGCGCTATGGGCTTTGCTCTCTGTCATTTCCTTGTTATTCCTGTCTGAGTGGGCAATAAATCTGTTGCTCTCCTGATGGGATGACGGATGTGGTGGGGGTGGTACCGTTGTGACAAGCGATATAGAACTGTATGGCTTGCCATTGATGGTTGGATGACGTTGTAGCTCCTGCTCAGAAGCAAATTAGACCCTCAGCCAGCAAACCTGCACACTGCCAGTGTTTTGCATAACACCAAATACATTCTAGCTGTCGCTCGTTTGATCCACGTAGCCTCGGTGAACCCGACATTCAGCTGGGAATAATACCAAATACAATCTGGCCAGGGCTACTGCAGGACAGAGAGGGAGAGATTTTCTGGATGCCCCGGGACTGTGAGAGGAGAGTAAACAATGCAGAATCTGGTCCCTTCCTCCCATTGTTGCTGCCGCTCTCACTGGAAGACTATTGTTTGAGATGAGAAGCTGATTGGCAGATGAAAGAATAAACCACCAGTGAGAGGTGTTTTCTTCAGTTTGACTATATTCACTTTAACTTTTATTCAGTCTGGAATCCCCCCCCATTATTATTTTTTTTAAATCCAAGACAGCAGGACAAAAAACTGCTTGACTACAAAAGACACCCGCCGAAAAAAACAACACTTGAGTGAAAAATTATTTAATTAAATAAAACAGCGAGGCGCTCAGATAAAGCTCATGTGACCTACAAAAAAAGAAGCAGCTTGAAAAGGAAGCGCCTCAAAGCACTTAAACAAGCTTTTTTTCCCCATTTCCCACATGGTGACTTTAGAGTATAAAGAGCAGAATATCTAAACACACAAATAGAAGCCACAGTTCAAAAGCTGTTTACATAGAGGGACGCAAATTTGTATAGAAATGGACCAAGAAGCCACATCTTTATGAAACAAACCAACCACCTGTAAGACAATTAACTGCGTGTCACATGTTTTGGTACCAAACGAAGGGATGATTTAGGCACGTACACTCTCCAGTGGTGTGAGCTGCCTATTAGTGGAAATAAATACCAGTAAGAAGAACTGAGAACACCTGACACGAGCCACTTAAACAGAGATGCAAGTCCTTAACCAAGAAACAATTGTAGGCAATGGCTGTTGGAGACCAACTGCAAGTAGCTACAGTGACCAACTGGTCAACTTAACCAGCAACACCCTTAGGGCAACATGTTGCAATCAATCAATCAGTCTGTGTTGATTTGTGCAACTTGTCTGTAAAACATCTCTTTGCAATTGGGGCCTCGACTGGTTTGCAACTGGTTGCACTCTTGTTATATTCCTACATAAAATCAAGGCTGTGTTTGTTAATCATGTTTCAAATCTTCAAATCCAGTTGCTTTGAAGATGGCAACTGACTGCGAGTCGCCCATACCTGGTTCTTTCTTTGACTTGACCATTTAAAAGATTGTTGTCAAGACTGTTTCGTTCACTGCACACAACTGCAATAATTTGGACGTGCCCCAGTGTCCATCCACTGTTTTCTCTAATGTGACTGCAGCATCATGTTAAGATGCAACAGAAACGGCCGCACAAAGTGATGATTTGGCATCGTGCCCTGCTAAGAGTGACAGTCCTGTTTTATGCTTCTGGTAATTACAAGGAAGTATGAGTGCATAAAGAGTCCTGACACATCAAGAAGATGATTTAGGAGTCACTGGCCCAGCATATGAAGGCAATGAGTAAATTATGTCATGTAACCAATAAATGGTTCAGTATTTACTGCAAACTGGAAAAAAATACAACAAAAAACAAGGTATGCTTCTTCTTCTCATCATCATCATCATCATCATCATCATCATCATTGCACAGATAATTAAAAAAAGGAAAACATAACATCTGCTGCCACTGACCTTTTAAATAACAGCTTTTAATGTTAATATTTTATTCCAGATGTTTCTGTGTTATGATGTTATATTTATTGTATTTAACTGTTTGGTTGATGGTTGAGTGACTTCTGCTGATTGTAGCCCTCGGGGATCATTACGATGTCCTTGACCCCTGATGTACTGCAGGTTTCAGACTCAAACCGATGACACTGTACTTCATAAACAACGCCACTGGTCTTTTTCTTTTTAGACTGAATGGTAGTTAGTAACAGTTTATGCTACATGAACATTTACAGATAAACGTGGTCTGATACATATGCTGATATCAGCTGAGGACAGCTTTATTATTAGGTGATATGTGGTTAACTGATTTTTAAACTCCTCCCATCAACTGTGTTCTGAGTGTTTGAGTTTCCCACTAACTACAGACCAAACTGTGTCACTGCAGGGATAGTGTGTGATACGCGAGTAAGCTGCTTGTATGTATTTGTGTTATAATAAATGTCACTGCATGTATAGAGTAAACGAGTTCCTTTATCTTCTGTCCCTCTGACTTTTTCTTTCTGTTCTGTGTTCAGGCTGAATGATCTCCAAACAATAACCCATTTGAACGAGTCATGAATAATTAATTCAGATGAGAGGAGTGCATTTTACAACGAAAAGCACCAAAAGGAGTCAGGACCATGTGTGTCTGAGGTTCAGCTGTGCAAAAGATGCTGTATCTACAGCAACGCTGCACATAAATACATCCTATTGATTTCTGTAACATGTCCACAACATTTTACAGAAAAAGCTGTTGTTATATGACTGATGAGAAACAGAAGGTTCAACAGGCCCCACTGAACCACACTTAAAGGGATCAGAGCCACGATTCAGAGTCCTTGTCTGCAGATCTTTGTTCTTACGTGAGAATAAAAATAGACAGACCTCCTCCTGCTACAATCACTTGCTAAGAAAGTAATTACTAATGACAGCTACTGTTTGGTTGAAACTACACACTGCATGCGATTTAAATCACTTAACCACAGGTATGTGCATGCTGCTCGTGTAATGGTGTGGCTCAGGCTGGCATGTTCACAGACTGGCTGGACTGGTTTCGGTGGAGCTCTACACCAGAGGTTCATCATGAGAAATGAATCATTTTTTACTACCGATTAATCTGCTCATTAATTATTAGCGTAATTTTAAAATTGCAAAACCAAAAAGTTTTACTTTATCTATCCAACAGTCCAAAACTGGAAACTTTATCTATCCAACAGTCCAAAACTGGAAGAAAAAAAAGGTTCAAGGTTTTGAGGTTTCTACAGAGTGCTGATGACTGATTTGTGCATGTGTGTGCGTGCCTCACCCAGAGTAATGATGTATGGATGCAGCCAAGGCGTTGCCTGATCCACCAGGAAGGATACCCAGCGGTGTCCGGATGGCCTCCTCCCAATCTGGCCTCTCTAGCAGACCATTTATCACCTGACGCACACAGAAAATACAGCCTCAGTAAGGTGGCCTGAAAAATTTACTGTGTCAGCTAGCCAGTGACAGATATACACTGTATGGACCAAAGTACGGGGCCACCTGCACATCAAACCAGCAGGAGCTGGTGACCGTGGAAAGCCATGCAATTAAGATTTTGCGCTGATGTTAATGCAAGAGGAGGTTTGGAACTGTAAGGCTGAGGTTCTGTGGTCCCCACACACTTCCACTTTGCAATAATAGCACTTAGAGCTGATCATAGAATATTTAGGAGGGAAGAAATTTCATAAACTGACTTGCTGCAGCAGCGGTATCCTGTTACAGTCACACGCTTGACTTCAGTGAGCTCTTTAGAATGATTCTTTTCACAAGGTGTTTGATGAAAGCAGCTACATTCAGATATCAAGAGAAAGTGTGGCCCAATTTTGTCCATAGTTTACTTGCATTTACAATGTATTTTTTGCTGAAAGTACAGTAATGCAGGTTGTAAATATTGATATCATATCAACAGTTTATGATACTCTTAGAAACACCTGCAGTGCATGCAGCAGTGCATGCAGCAGTGCAGCAGAGTCGAATGGCATCTGCACAGCAAGTTTCCAACCACCAATCCATCCATACACTTTTTTAACTGCTTGTCCAATTCAGGGTCTTGGGGGCCTAGAGCCTATCCCAGTTGTCATAGGAGAAAAGGAAGGGTACACCTGAGACATGATGCCAGTTTATCACAGGGTTAACATAAATTAATCACCAATCAACCGAATACGCATGTCTTTGGACCGTGGGAAGAAACCAAAGATCTGAACAAAATCCATGCAGGCAGGGGAGAAAACACAGAAAAGCTCCTGCTGGCTGAAATGTTCACACTAGGAAACCTCTGTGTGGGCTGACAACGCTAACCACTGCTACACTGTGTTGCTGAAATTTCTAGCATTGTACATATGTATATATTCTATGTAGCAAGTATTGTATGAAATACTGTGGTGGGGAGAAACAATAACCCATAATTTTTCCCATTTCAACTCTAACACGTCATTGTCATCAGCTCCAAAAGTCCGGTATTGGTCAGGCTCCAACAGTCAGCATCCAGCCTGGTAGCACAATCTTTTGTAGTACTGTGGAGTGCTAATATTCATGTGCTCACAGAGAGAATAGAAAACTAGTGTGTTTACGCCATTGTACTCACTCATTTTACCTTTTAGGAATGCAATTTTAACCATTTTAGACCGAAATAACCCAGGCAGAGTCTATGTACATTTAACCTAACACTGTCTGTGTGATGGATGACTGTGAGGTGAATTTGGTGGGTTGAGTAGCTGACTGCTGTTTCTACTGGCCTGCTGTTTTTTGATTGGCAGGCTACATTTTTAGTTATTTGTCTAATAGATGTCAGAAATTGCCCATGTCTTTAAAAAATGACCATACAATCAAAACATTTATGCCCAAAAATGCTGATTTCACATAATTTGCTTTTATGTAAATATAAAACGATGTAAAACATTATTTTTAATAGAATCTGCCCAAATGAAACATACTTGATTGGCATACATACAGTTTATAAAAAGTATATTTGAATAAATAAACAGCTGAGTTCATATATTCCAGCTGGATTGGTTTTGAGATTACGGTGGTGTTTTTGGTTATGAACATAGTGCACGTGTGTGTCTTTACCTCATACAGAAGTCCGTCTCCTGACATGATGACTAAAGCGTCCCACTGCGACAGGTCGGCCTCTTTCACCATCTCCCGAGCGTGATTCTGCCGCTCTGCAAGACAAACAGAGAAAATATGTAAAGTATGTTGACTCATGTAGGTTTGTCTTTCCTGGAAGAGAAATCTGAAAAGGGGGACACCTTCTCAAAATGTCAGCTTCATTCCTCCTCAGAGGAAGGTCATGGTTGGCCCTCAGAGGTGTAGCTACTTGTGTTACAGCTGAATAGCATAGCTGTGCGAGGACAGCCAAAAGACAGCAACATGACACAAACACGAACACCTGAGGCAGTCTGAGTAGATCCCTGCTCCTCCTGTAGTTTTAGTCTTCCTTCCCTTCAGTTTCCAAATTAAAGTATCACCGTGGGAGGGAAAGTTGATATATGGTCTTAAATGAAGCGCCTGTCACACCGCCAATTAGATTGAGAGAGCTAAATTACTCAGGAGCACTCTGTCAAATTACTCCGAGAATGAATAATCTGATGCGCGTCTGTCGCTAATGGGCCAGCTGCTTGGATGGTACAGGAGTAAACTTTTCTACTTTTTGGTGTTCATGATTAAAGCTTCGACTTTAAAATGAGGAGAAAAAATTCAGATGGGTACAAAGCAGGTACACGTGTACAAAAGTTCAGAAAAAGGGTGACAAATCCCCCCCAAAAACTAATTATTGTGGACATACCAACAAACCACAACATCAAAACCACGAGTATTTAGAAGGTTTTGTGTTTGTAAGGCTGTCACACGTGTAGGGCTGTGCGATATGACCAAAATCTCATATCCCGATATAAGAATTCTATCGTCCCGATAACGATATAAATCACAAAAATGTAACATTTTCTGTAAATTCTGTGAATCTCGGGCAGCTCGACTTGCGGGAAGTGTTTACAGCTGCGCGTCATGTAGCTGGAGTTCAATGTTTTAACAGATGGATGAAACTTTACATTTTTAGACATAAGTTGTAACGGCCACCGTTTTCTTTGTGAGTATTTATTAAATGGTAAAATGGCCTGTATATATATAGCGCTTTAATAGTCCCTAAGGACCCCAAAGCGCTTACATATCCAGTCATCCACCCATTCACACACTGGTGATGGCAGCTACTGTACATTGTAGCCACAGCCACCCTGGGGCGCACTGACAGAGGCGAGGCTGCCGGACCCTGGCGCCACCGGGCCCTCTGACCACCACCAGTAGGCAACGGGTGAAGTGTCTTGCCCAAGGACACAACGACCAAGACTGTCCAAGCCGGGGCTCGAACCGGCAACCTTCCGATTACAAGGCGAACTCCCAACTCTTGAGCCACGATTGCCCACATTACATATTACACAGCGTGCTGCGGGGAAAAGCCTGTTCTAACGTTTGAGTCTAAGGTCTATTTTTTAGCACCTGGCGGCTCTTTTTTTACTTCTCATCCGTAAATAATCTGCTCTTTCACGTGATTCAGTTTATTTTGAAAAGTCTCAACAGGATCTTGAGCTTTATTGTGAAAGGTTTATGTGGAACATAAACAAGCGGACACGCGATGGTTTTACCGTCGTTGTTGCTAACCACAACACATAAAAAGAGGCGCTTGTCCGTCCTTAGTGTGGTTATATAAAATATAAGAGAAAGAGAGAACTTAAGAAATTAACGAGGAAAAAATATTGCCGTAAAGAGTTTATTTTGCGACACCACGAAACAAACGATAACGTAAAATAAAAACATAGACGTTTTTATATCGTCATCCGATATATATCGTTATATCGAACAGCCGTACACACGCGTGTCACATCTGAACATTTTATCGCACAAGCCTCGTGAGTTTTCTTAATCAGGTTTTTGAATATTCCGTTCGCGTTTGTCTGCTCTTGTAGGAATCCTTTGTATCGCTCTTTCACTGTCAGAGTCTCCTTCTCAACAGTTTCAAGGTTAAAGGGCAGAAGAAGTGCTCTGAGGCGTAAAACACACACTCACACACACAGCAGCACTGGTTTGTGTTTCTGTGTTTCATATTTCTTATTTTTTCTTTACAAAGCAGCAATCATTCTCTCATTTGATTAGATAAGAAAAAAAATTAAGGTAACGATGAAGCATTTCAGTAAAGTTGGACTTTAGGTTGTTGAAATAATGGAATCACTGGATTTCTCACTGTATCCCCACTTAAAGTATCAAGTATTTAGACATTTAGTATTACATATTCAACATGGTGCTTATATTTCATACTTACAAAAGCTATTAAGAACAACTTTTTTTTTTTTTTTTAATACCACCACGCACTGCTTTGTTGAAGATGGGTTTGTTTTTTTAAATAGGAACACAGAAACCAGACACTGCTCTTATTCAGCAGCCTGTTAGTTATGCTAATACACTAATACGCCTCCAGTGCCGTTGCGAGCCAGTTTGGTCCTGGTGTCTTTTCGGACCAGACCACATTTTCACAGCTCTGAGAACCGATCATTACATACCATAAATAGCAGAACGTGAAATATGAAGAAATATGAAGTAATTCATTACTGGGTTACTTCTGTAAAAATGCCTAAAGTTCTGATTTTAATGCAAAGATACATGCAGATTCCATGCATTAATTAACCCAGCACACAGACACACATGCACTTCTCTCTAGTGACTGATCTATTTTTTTCTTCCTTTCTTTCTACTTCCTCTTCCCTGAAACCCACAGAATGAAGGAATCAATTCCTCCTCATCAGTCCAGTCACATCACATTTAGTTATTTGCGCAGAGTCTGAACACTGAAAAGGTTTAAAAGGCCTCCAATCAGCAACAAAGCTGCAGAGCAGCAACACTGCGGTGTGGGTGAAGGATAGCTCCTCACATCGGTCAAACCATTAGGGGATGGTGGAACTGCTTGTTATGGTTTTTATAGTAGTTGCTGCAGTGGAGAGGAGACAAAATCAAGTGCTGTTGAACTTTTGTGTTTCTAGCTTTGAACAGGTACTTAACAGCAATGTACCGACTGCAATTTCATGTTGAGCAACATTTGACTGACTCTGGAACTGATTGGCACAGATTGGCAGAGCTGTGAAAACGAGGGCAGCAGATGGCTACAACAGAAGATTACAGGCCACTGTGAGAGGATCACGATGAAGACAGATTCCAGCCCATAATCAAATACATGCTGTTTCACAGAAAACATTGTAGTAAAAGTCAACATCCTGTGTGATTTTCTTTTCTGCACTGCATGCTGTCACCAAACCACAAACTTTTCAATTGTTTTTTAAAACCCGATGGTCAGTGATATGATATATGCCGTTTTTAGGTCCCTTTGAATATTGAAATTAGAGTTGAGAGACTCCACATTCATTTACAAACGGGCCTGCAGGCATTACTATAATGGCTGAGAAGTGGTAAGACTTACTTTTATAAAGACTTTATCATCAATCTCAGCCTACTGGCTTACAGTAAAATCCTGCCACCAGCTGACTGACCGGTCCATCTGTGGCACTGAAGCATCAGCTCCTGCAAGGGCTTGAACAGCTGCAAGAGCACCGTGTCACTTGAAAATAAACAAATCCTGTTTGGGTGCACTTCCTTAAATGCCATTCTTCTTGAGATGACAGCCTCACAAATGACATTACAGTTCTCCACATATCAAATTCCTCTGTTGTGATGGTTTAAGTGCATGTAAGGTAACAGAAAGCCTCGTCCTCCTGTCGACCTTAATCTTCCAGCTAAAGGCAGCTTAATGAACCTCCACCTTGCTTTTTACGTTTCCTGCCCGCAGCAGTCTTTAAGCAGCTGCACTCCTCCAGCAACATGACAGCAGGTGATGACAGTTAAACAGCACAACATACCGAGTGTGTGTGTGCGTGCGTGCGTGTGTGTATAGAGCAGGAAACACTAAACACTGCGACAGCTTTCTCAGCTGCCGGGAGCGGCCTGACGGTGAAGCCACCCAAAGTTTGTACACACACAATTGTAAAAATTATATCCCCCCTCTCTCTCACACACACACACTCTGTTTAATTCTTGGCTTTCACTCCACTGACCCAGCACTTCTGAGGTTGTAGTAACAGTAACAGAAAAACATCTCATCGCAGATCCATGGAGACACAGATGGGCTGACAGACATTTCCCGCCCTCAGTTCGGCCTCAAGCAAGATCAGCCAACAGGAGTTTAAACACCACCGCCCTCTTCTCCGTGTGTCCGAGGAAAACGTACCTTGACTCAGTGACAGTAAAGCTGTGGACCAACTTTACAAGTTAGTTGCAGCTTAACACAAACTATGTGGTGGTTAAGTGGAAACCTCCATATCAAACAAGTATTCCCACAATTGTTATCTACACTGGCTACGCAGCTCTCAAAGCCTAAAAATGAGTGCCTCCATGAACGCTAGAGTATAGAGGATAAAGTATCGACATAGACAAAGTATAGTTTTCTTAACTGATTTTCAGAGTATTTCAGTATTCCAGATTAACAGTCTGATAATATTAGATTGGTTGTGGTTTAGGAGACACGAGTAAAGCAGTAAAAACCTAAATAAATTGCACAAGACATTTTTAAGACCAAAAAAAAAAAAGAAGAAGAAGAAAAAAAAAGCAAATGAATATTTTTAAATTTGTCAGACAAACTACTTTTCTGTCAGTTATTTCATCGTTCAGGCTTTAAAGGGTTCATTTCTGGTCCCTCCTGAGAGTCGCCACAAAATATGGACTGTCAAACACTGTAATATGTATCTTCATGTGTAAAATTGGCAGCACTCCCCTTTAAGCATCACTGCCCAGCCAATTTTGTACCCGGGTATGCTGTGTTATCTCCCAGGATTTCTGGCATTTGAGATCAATGTCTCCTTACTATTTTGAGCCTTTTACTTGTCTACAGCAGCTGTCAAAATGTCACTCGCTTTGTGCAGCTTTATTGCACAGCTCCAGTGTGATTTCCTGGATTCCTGCTTAACAGGAGGCTGTGATAGATTTTTAAACAGTTTCCTTTCAACATTTTGTGAGATCTAGGAAAATTCCTGCTCTCTCGTTGCCCTTTCTTCTAGTGTTCATGCAATAAATGTTTTAACATCCTCACGTGGGTCACAACAGAGAATAAGAGCTCCGAGATGTACAGCAGATTTCAAAAGAGCATGACGAGTGCTGTCATGAATGAAAGAACAAAAGACTGAACAAGAAAGACAGCAACAGAGCAGTTTCAGGGAATAGCCATCTCTTCTGGTAAATATTTGTAGTCTGTATTGAGTTTATGGGCCGGAGCAGAAAAGCATGACATTGTTTAATTAATACTGTCTGACAGTCATCTCAGAGTGCCTGTGAGGAATCAGCAGGCCTTCTTCACATGTGCACTAACAAGAACACGACCACAGACAGAACAACACACTCTCTCCTCTACACTGGACCCCCACAGCAGTGCAGTCATCCTTCATCCATCCTCCACCCCTGGCAGTGCCCGCAGCTGCCACACAGCAAGATTCAATAATGACTCTGTCCACTTTTGTTAATATCTGCTTACAAGAGCATCCACAAACGCTTCCAGCCGTATGCTTCATACAGATGCCACTAACACACAGGAGCAGACAAACATGCTGTTACAAAGTAAGGGTGCCAAAAAACACATTATAAAGCATATTTTTCACAGGCAATGAGCTAACACATGGGTATAAACAACTTAAATTGACCACTTTTTAATTCCTTCTTAAATGACAGGAAAACATATAATAATACAAAATAGTCACAGGTAGTGGAGGAGCTCTAATGTAATGACTGGAACTAGTGGATGAGGCTTAGCAGAGTCCAGAGGCCAGTACAGTATTTCGCACCAGGCTGTCATCATGCTTTTTAATGCAGCAGAGTGGGATATTTTAACATGGGAATCTGTGGTGATCGACTCTTTTGAAACCAGCCTCAAGTTGCCACAAGAGGAGCTGCAGTTTTTGGCACTTTTGTTTTGGTTTCATCTTTCGACTCGGACGTTAACACTCTTTTTCTGTTTTTCTTTCTTTTTAAAAAAAAACCAAAACAAAAAAAAAAAACCAGCAGATTAGCAGTTGTTGTATTCCAGTGATCTTTGAACTAGGACTGTGCCATATCATATCGCAAAGAGGCATAAATATATGAATAATGTAAAAATGTCAGACAAACAAAGAGACACACCCAGGAATGAGCAAGAATCACACGTCAGGCACAGGTAAGGTGTGGACCAAATGTAAATAAATGACTCAACTGAGCGTCAGTAGTTGCATTCCATATGAGAGGAAAGGCAAGCAGTAAGTCCGTATTACTGACGTGGTTACATGGTCGTAAAGGATGGCTTTAAGGGATATTACGATCTAATATTGAGGCCATATCGTGCCCCCTTACTTTGAACTTAAAGTTAAAGGAACTCAAACATGAGTTTCGGTCACTGCTCGTTCACTGTGATGTTCCACCTTGAGTGTGCAAAATTAAGTATGTTCAGAGTTTGAAAAGACTGATTTTACGTTCACCTGCAGAAAAATCATAAAAGGTTCACAAAGTACACAAAAAACTGTGAATGCCAGTGTACAGATACTACAACAGGAATGCAGATCTTTAAAGCAGAAAAAAGACTTGTGCTACTTTTTGCACTTTAAACTGGATTGACTACACCTTGGTTAGGAAAGCATCACGTTTGTAAATCACCTGTAAAACTACCCACAGTGCTATTTGGGGATCGTGCTCACACACTATTTTGCCCTGTTTAATGACGTTTTGTCTTTAACCACCTGACCTCTGGTCTCTGAACATGCCTGGTGGAGATATTTAGTACTGAGACATAATTCTAGGCTATTTGAGAGAGATTAGAGAGAAACATTTATTTCAGAAGTTGATCAGATTGTCCATCGCTGTTGTAATCAAGTTCTCCTGTCAGTGGCCATGCTGTTACATAGATGTAGATTTGAGGATTAATCTATTCTTATTCGTTTTCCGGGATTAACTTGTCTAAAAGTACATCTCTGAAATCATAAAAAGTCTTTTGTCTTTTCGACATTCTCTGCACGGCACCGTAAGAGGATTTCTTCTTCTTTCTTCCTGACTGTGATTTGCTCTCCCTCTGTCCTCCTTTCTTTCTTGGTGCACCGCCGACTGTGATGAAAACCACTTTTTTTGTCTGTTAACCTACACGACACTGATTCACGAACAAACACAGACACTCAAAGAAAAAAAAACTCCACTGATTTGATGAATTATCTGTCTGCCATGATACAGTTTTAGATGAGTTTCTAACAACGGACTATAAGATCATTACTATCCAGAGTAGATTACAGAGTCAACGGTGAACATGTCAGAATTGGGGCTCGTGAGATTATATCAAAGCACATTACAGCTAAAGGGGATTTTGTGTGAATGTGTGTGTGTTTATGATGGACCTGTTTTTATCCATATGTGTATTTGAGTGTGTGCACACAAAGTTATTACATAACAGCACAGCATGCTTACGGTTCAGAGGCAGTTGGTCAACATAATGGTGGCAGCAGCATGAAAACAAGAGGATTTGGGCAGCAGTAGATAGAGAGACAGAGAGAAGGAAAGAAAAGCAGATCCATGAATGGAGGTGTGGCCTTTGCTGAGCTGCGTGTGTTGGTTGGTGTTATCACTGACTCATCCTGCTAGTGGGAGGTTGACTTGTAAGTATGCACTGCTACAATATGATGTGTGATTAAAAAAATTACAGCAATACATCCATAAAAATTACAAACCTGGCCTGTTTAAGATCATTGACTCACCCTCCTCCGGACCGATATCAGTGCATCTGCTATTTTTAGATTCCTCCCTGGAAATCCTATTATGACCACTCGCAATGTTCCCTCGCAATGTGATTTCACCACAAACTTTAAGCATCCACTTCTCTTTTAAAATGATCAAACCCACGTCTAAGGCCTAAGCATAAATTCAGCGTCTCAGCTAAAAAGAGATGCCAAGACAAATCTGCTTATCATTTTTTTAATACACTGACTATGTTTTGCTCCATGAATTAGTCCTCCAATTCACTGCAGTTTCTTTAGGGTGCTGAGGATGAACATTTAAGCGTGTCACTGTAACTTTTCTGGCCACACCAACATCATTGCTGCTCACTACCTGCCTAATCACCAGCTGTGTCTCCCTGTAACTTTATCCACTTACTGAAAATTAAGCTAAAGAATAACGGTTCTGACACACTGGAGAAGAGGCACAGGGTCAAGGGAAGAGAATGGAACTTCCTTTTAAAAAAACCCACCAGATCTGAAGGTGGTCCAAACATATAAAATAAGATTATCAGCCCATAAACATCAAAACCCACACCTGATAACCCCCTTGTACAGTGCTGTGAAAAAGTATTTGCCACTCTTAAATCAGGAATTAACTGTGATTAACGCAGTTTTTAGGAAAGCGGATTCATTTTCAGTAGTCAAATTCAGGTCTGATTAGTGCCAGATTCAAGAAATCACTTCAAAGAGCGACACATCTGACAAAGAGCAACACATCATGCAAAGAAACAGCTGAGAAACAAAGTCATTGGAATCAGTCTGGAAAGGTCTACAAAGCAATTTCTAAGGCTTTGGGACTCCAGCGAACCATGGTGAGAGCCATTATCCACAAATGGAACAGTGATGAACCTTCCCGGGGGGGCTGGCCTTCCAAAATTACTCTAAGACTGCATGCCCGCATCAATGACTTATCCAGGAGGTTACAAAAGAACCCAGGACAACATCTGAAAACTGCAGGCCTCACTTGCCTCGGTTAAGGTCAGAGTTCATGATTCAACAGCAAGAACGATCTGGGCAAAGATGGCATCCAAGCCACGGCTGACCAAAATCAAAAAGCTCGCCAATTTAGACTCGCCAATAATCCTCATACACAACATCTTTAACTGTGGGAGGAAGAACATGTAAACTCTGTGCAGAAAGCTGACTGTGAATCTTTAAGCTAACCACATAAACGTTCCCAATTCAGTGTCTTTTTATTCCGTTATTTTATTAAGCACTCAGTCAACTGAGCCAGCAATTCAAATATCCCAGAAGATGATTTGATTCATGTATAATAGATGATTTCTTTCAGTTCTGTGGAGCAAACAGAGATCTTACTCAAGGACTTTTTCCTCCTTGGATGGATTCATTAAATATTACCAATTTATCTTAAAAGTCAGATACTCATCAATCCATCAGGCACAAATCAAGTGTCTGTCTCGTTTTTCAAATGAGGGTAAATCAGACAAAAATAGAGTGAATATTAATTTACATTTTCAAGTCTTTTTCAGACTTGAATGAATTAGTTACAGTTATTGAATTCTCTGGGAATAAAAAGCTTGACTGATTTGTTTTGTTTGTTTGCAGCTCTGCTCTCAAAGTGCACATGTGAAGTTCTTTTTAATAAACATCTATTAAAAATCAAACCAAAATGAGCGTAGAATATGTGCCTGCGACTCACCCGTGATAACCAGAGTGTGTTTAATGCCGGCTTCATTCAGCATTCGTTGGATGTGGTTGTTGTACAGCGTGAGTGCTTGTCCTTTCCCACTCTGTGGGTTCACCAGCAGCATCATCTGGCACGGGCGGGACATTTGGCTCATCAACACCCCTACAATGCAGAGGAAAGAAAATGTAACTAAAGGAATCCACAAATATGATCAGAATAAGTACGACGGGTTTGAAGATACACCACAAATTGTATACTGGGAAACTGAAACTTGACCGCTTCTTTGAGAAATGATTTAAAGAAAATATATATATTATATCGGATATTTTTCATACTGCGCACGTCTCTGTGTTATACTATATCTTTGATAGACCATCATAATTCTCGCCTTGTTTTCTTTAGTGTTTTGTGCCCCTTCAGCACCAGTGGGAGGACGGCCTGGCAGGATGATGTATGTGTTCTGTAGTGCCATAAAAAAAATGCTTGTGAATAAAATGAAAAAACAGAGATGGAGAGATGAATAGTTTTTGTTTTATTTTTATTTTTTTATGCACACACGATGCAAGGTTAATCAGGGTAATGCGTTTACATCCACTCTGCCAAGCTGAAATGCAAATTTGCATTGAGTTGGCTAATAATAAGGTCACCCTCTAGCATTTAGATATTTCAGTAAGGGTACACACATTGTACCAAGAAAGGAAGTAGTTTTTGTTGAAATGTCATAAAATATTAAACACAAAAGACACAGCACTAAATGTTCCTACATAAGAAAAGCCAGAAGCCAGGACACCTGGGAATCTGCACACTGGTATATTTGGAGATGCACGCACAAACAGTAGCCTTATCTCTCCTAACCAGCTTTGGCCTCGTGTAAAGGAGAGGATGGAGGTGCAAAACGATTGTTACTGCTAAAATATTTCATTAATACCGCAACAGGAAGGAACCGATGGAGTGCAAGCCTGAATCGCCTGCATAGACCCAGCGGGATAAAAGGTCATGATAATGAATGCCTTCAGCGACAGAAACATGGGCCATACACAGAAACACTTCCAGCATGAACTAGAGCCTTGAATGTTCTGCACATTAATGGGAACTGATTTTTGGCTGATGCATGCATGTGTTGACCCACTGTTTTTGGTATTTTTTCTGCATCAGCTGATCTTTTGCAAATTTTGTGCATTCTTTTAATGTGATAAATGTACTTTATTTAATCTGAATTTAATTTTGTGATATTACCTGTAATGTACCTGCAGCTGCTATGAAATACAGCTCATTTACTTAAGAGCCCACTGATAAGGAGACTTTGTGCACAGACCTGACAGAAAAATTTGTGGACGCAAGCAGAAACAAAGGTCAGTGGCACACGCTAACTTAGTCCAATGACACAGCTTGCATCTCAAGATGAATGTGCACAGCTCTGAGCTCTTTGCTAAATTTTTAACTGCGGGGTTGATGCAAATTAGGGATTGAAACAGTTATC